>NC_142649.1:27740530-28043560 GCF_055504915.1 Nelumbo nucifera
TCCAGATGCAATAGGGCTTTAAAAAAGGAGGCACAAGCAAAGGATCCAGAAGGAGACAAGGTCAAGATCCTACTATTTGTTTTTGTCGGCTCCAAGAAAACCCCATCAAGAATGGACAGGAGATTAGAGGTACAATCCAATTCTGTGTCCCTGAGAGCTCTTCTCAATCAAAAGTTCCACCCAAGCCCAGAATTTGAATTTGAGGGAACAAGGAAAGTGGCAATTGGTTCATTTTTAAAGGTGGAGTTTGCAAAAAGGGCCGAAAATTGGTCTTTCAACGGATGATCCCCAATCCACACATGTTCCCAAAACATAATTGAGTTGTCCGAGTGCAAATTATACCTGATCCAAGGAGAGAATAGAGGTAGAATAGCATGGATTGATTTCCAAAGTGATGCTCATATTGCCATAGCCATAATCCCAGAGTCCCATCCATTCTCTGCAAGCCCGTGAATACTGCCAATTATCTTAGCCCACAACTTTTCCTTTTCCAATGAGAATCTCCACAGCCATTTCCGTAGTAAAGCCAAGTTCCACTTCCTAATATTCCCAATCCCTAGACCTCCCTCTAGGAAAGAGTAAACACAAGGGGTTTGCTTCAAAGGAAAAGGCCCAATATATGTTTGTCTCCTCATTGGTTTTCTTTGTAATGTTGATGGTGAGTCTGGTTATCACTGACTAATTTCTTGTCAATTTGCAAAACCTATTTGGGAGAATGGTTTACTTCTTTGTATGGGTGAAGGTGGACTTCCACAACGAATGTGAAAAGCTTGTTTACTTCCCCTCCCTCCAACTAGTCGGCAAAAAGGGCAAGAATCATGTGGCGATGTGCTAGGGCTGTTATTTGTTGGACCATTTGGGAAGAAAGAAATTCAAGGATTTTCTCAAAAAAGGAGAGGAGTTTGGAAGCTATGCTAGAAGTGACTCATATAAGGGCAATACATTGGCTGAAAACTCTTGACATGTTTATAGAATTCTCAGTGGATGATTTGCTAAGAAAATGGAAAGATATTGCACCTTCAGCCTCAGTTAAAAAGGCATCAAGTTCTTACTAGAACCCTCCACCTCTCGGCTTTATCAAACTGAATTTTGATGGCAGTAGTATGGGAAATCCAAGGCCCTCGGGTATTGGGGGAGTTCTGAGGAATGAAAAAGGCAATGTGATAGCCATGTTATTTGGTCCAATTGAAGTGGAAGATTCTTTGAGGGCTGAGGTATTAGCACCTCTAGAAGGGGTACAAAAGGGATAAAGGGGTACAAAGGTATTAGCCATGTTATTTGGTCCAAATTCATTTGCAGTTGGATTAGCTAGGCAAGGGGTGAATAGGATGTAGTTGTTCAAGACTGCTATTAGTCTTGATCACTCAGGAACTTCAGGTTCGAAGAGAAGAGAAAGTGAAGAAGGAGGAGAAAGAGTGGTGAGAGAGCAGTAGAACATAGTTTTGAGGAGAAGAACAGAATCTCAATATTCTGCCGCCGCCACTTGAATTTAATATTTATATGTTATGCTAGTTACATGAAAGAACACATCTGCCCTTGGTGTTTACATCATAACACATAACAATATAAAACTGAAAAGTAAATAACAACTAGAATAACAGAATCATAAATCGACCACAGCTGTGACTAGATACATTCTACCCTGCGGGCAAAGTGGGACCACAGCTGTGGGGCCCACATCAATGTTCTCTACACTCCCCCTCAAGTTGGGAGTAGATGTTTATCATTCCCAACTTGGATAGATCTGCTTCTAGCTTCTTTCTTGATACGGCTTTAGTAAGGATGTCCGCTAGTTGCATACTGGATGTGATGTAAGGGAGACATACTTCTTGAGATGAGACCCTCTCTCGTACAAAATGCCGATCAACTTCAATGTGTGGTTCTGTCATGCTGCATTGGATTATGTGCTATATTAATGGCTACTTGATTATCACAATACAGCATCAAGGGCTTCTCATACTCAATGCCCAACTCCTCAAGTAGGGATCTTAGCCATAGGATTTCAGCCACTCTATTGGCCATGGACCTGTATTCTGCTTCAACACTTGACCGGGAGACAACACTTTGTTTCTTACTTCTCCAGGAAACAAGGTTTCCTCCCACAAGGGCACAATATCCTGAGGTAGACCTTCTGTCATCAACACTCCCAACCCAATCAGCATCTATATAGACCTCCACCTTCATGTGGTTGTTGTTCTTGAACAGTATACCCCTACCCGGGCATCTCTTCAAGTAGGCTAAGATTCTTTCTGCTGCAAGAAGATGTGTGGTTCTAGGAGAATGCATGTACTGGCTAACAACACTAACAGCATAAGTAATATCTGACCGAGTGAGACAGAGATATAGGAGCTTTCCTACCAACTGCTGGAACATAACTTTGTCTTCAAGAAGCTCCCCACTCTCGGCTCTAATCCTGTGGTTCTATTCAATTGGTGTATCTATAGGCTTGACACCTAACTTTCCAGTTTCTGCCAACAAGTCTAGGACATATTTCTTCTGAGAGATGAAGATCCCCTGTTTGGATCTAGTAACCTCAATACCCAAAAAATACGGGAGTACACCAATGTCTTTCACCTCAAATTCTTGATGAAAGAGCTATTTAAGGGACTCAATCTCATGGCTATCATTTCCTGTGACCACAATATCATCAACATATACTGCCAGTAGTGTCAAGGAGGACTCCACCCTCTTGATGAATAGGGTATGATCTAACTGGGCCTGTACATAACCAAACTTCACAAGGGCTAGTCTGAATCTATCGAACCAAGCCCTAGGTGACTGTTTCAAACCATACAAAGCCTTGTTGAGCCGGCAAACCTTCTTACCTATCTCTGCATCATAGAATCCAGGAGGCAAATGCATGTAAACTTCTTCCTGCAGATCTCCATTCAGAAAGGCATTTTTCACGTCCATTTGGTATAAAGACCAAGTGTGACTTGCTGCAAGGGATAATAGGACTCGAATAGTGGTCATCTTGGCTACTGGTGCAAAGGTCTCCAAGTAATCTATACCATAAGTCTATGTAAACCCTCTTGCAACTAACCGAGCTTTATACCTCTCAATAGGTCCATCTACATTATGCTTCACCGTAAATACCCATCTGCATCCAACTGGTTTCTTTCCTTTGGGCAGATCAACTACCTCCCAGGTGTTGTTTTTCAATAGGGCATCCATCTCAGCTTGCATTGCATCTTTCAATTCCGGGACGGATAAGGCTTCTTGCACTATTCTTGGAATAGGGACATTAGAAATAGAGCTAAGGTAGGACCTGTAAGTAGGAGATAGGCGATCATAGGATAAAAAATGGGAAATACAGTGGGCTGTAGATGTGGTACAATGTCGTTTCCCTTTACGGACTGCAATTGGAAGGTCAAGATCATCTGTAGGAGGTGAAATGGCTGGGACTGTAGTATCTGGACCTGGAGCTGGAAGTGAGATTGGAGCTGGACTGGACTGCTAATGATCAGAATCAACCTGCCTGCACCGCCTGTGATAGACCCTCAACTCCTAATCCCTCTGACCACCCTCACCATTGCAGCTCTCCCTCAACTCTTGATCCCTCTGACTACCCTCACCATTGCAGCTCTCATCACCCAATGGAATAGGTAAAAGAACTGCCCCACTCTCACTGCTCTCCCCCTGAAGACAATGACTCAAACCCCCACTCCCACTGCTCTCCCCCTGAGGGGAAACCCGAAGATAATAGGGTGTCCCCTCAAAGAAAGTGACATCCATGGAGACAAACTTCCTCCCCGAGACAGGATCATAGCAGCAATAACCCTTTTGAGTTTGTGCATAACCAAGGAAGATGCATTTGGAGGCTTTGGGTTCAAACTTGGAGTGATGGGGTCCGAGAAGCTGAACAAAGCATGTACAACCGAATGTCTTAAGGGGAATAGAAAACAAGTCCTCACGTGGGTGTAGAAGGGAAAAAGGAGATCTCATATCAAGGACCCTGGAAGGAATCCGATTAATAAGGTATACCGCCGTGAGGATAGCATCACCCCAGAAGCAAATAGGAACATTGGAAGTAAACATGAGACTTCTAGCCACTTCCAAAATGTGCCTATTCTTCCTTTCGGCAACTCTGTTCTGCTGAGGTGTATGAGGGCAAGAGCTCTGGTGGATAACCCCATGATGAAGAAGATAAGATGTCAATGATTTAGCAAAGTATTCCTTTGCATTATCAGATCTGAGAACTTTGATATTGGCATCAAACTGGGTTAGAATCATCTAGTGAAAATTTTGGGTCAGGGAAGGTACCTCATCTCGTGAACGCATGAGATAAACCCAAGAAAAACGGGTATGATCATCAACAAATAACAAGAAATATCTGTACCCACCCATGGAAGGGATATGATAAGGCCCCCAAACGTCAGTATGCACAATATCAAAAGAATTATCACTCCTTTTATTACTCAATAAATAAGGCTTTCTACAATGCTTAGCAAACTCACAACTTTCACACTGTAACTGAGACAACTCAATAGACTCAAATAAAGCAGGAAACAGACTCTGTAAAGACCGAAAAGACAAATGACCTAATCAGTTAAGCCACAGCATAACCGGACTCACACTCTGAGAAACAAAAGACATCTTCTCAACCGACTCTCCCTAATGGAACCTCTCCCCGAGCAGATAAATCCCATTCGTCTCACGGCCAGTCCCAATCACCTTCTTCGTCTCCAAGTCCTAAAAAACACATCGGTCAGGAAAGAAAGTTACTGAACAGTTCATATGCTTGGTAATATTACTGACTGAAAGAATGTTAGTATCAAGTTTAGGAACATGCAAGACAGATGATAGGGAGATAGTATCTGATAACTTGATGTCACCCTTTCCAGAAATAGGAACCAGGGAGCCATCAGCAATAGATACTTTATCCCTACCAGAAGACAAATGGTAAGTAGTAAACAGTAAAGGCAAGCTAGTCATGTGATCAGATGCACCTGAGTCTATTACCCAACAAGGTTCAATAGTACTTGGAGCTGAGGCATGATAGGCTGAAGCTCGAGTACCTAAATGTGCAAAGGCAGATGTGGCAGGTGCTGATGAAGACTGCGGTGGCTGAGCTGAATTTCCAACTTCTTTTTCTAACTGTATTAGGGCTGCCCGAACTGCTGCTAAGGTCTCTAATGATGTTCCTTTTGTGCCAGATGAGGATGCTGAATCAGTGTTCATGGCTACATGAGCAATGCCCTTCTTGCTTCTCAACTTCGCAGGAACCAAGTGAGGGTGCAGTTTCCAGCATGTCTCTTTTGTATTTTTGGGCTTCTTACAATGTTCACATACCACATCCTTCTTGTCTTCCTTCCTCCTGTCCTTCTCTGAATCACCCCTTGATTTGGGTGTGACCGGTACAAAGGCTGGTGTGGGGGGCTGAGGTTGCATCATAACCTTCATTCTGGTCTCTTCACTGTGTACAAATGAGTATGCCTGAGAGAGAGTCACACTGTCCCTAGTCAAAATTTGTTGTCGTACAATATCATACTCTGAATTTAGGCCCGCCAGAAACTCAAATACTCAGTTTGTCTAAACCTGCTTTCTATATATCTATGCATCTTTGGGACTCTCCCATTCAAGAGTCTCTAAGTGATCAATCTCACGCCATAGGAACTGCAATGTAGAGAAATATACTGAAACCGGTCTCTCTCCTTGTTTAAGATTCTTCACTTCACATTTCAATTCATATGCTCTGGCAACATTAAGGGGTTGGGAATAAGTTTCTTTCATAACATCCCATATCTCCTTAGTTGTCTTTGCCCACAAATAGACCTGTTCATGGGCTAGGTAGCCCGACGGCCCGGCCCGGCCCGGCCCGCACCCCGGCCGGGCTTGGTCATATAATTAGGCCCGCGGGCCTAACCTCGGGCTTAACACAGTAAGGCCAACTGTGTTTCGGGCCGGGCTCGGGATTTGTCAAAAAAGCTCGGCCCGAGCCCGACCCAGCCCGACTCAGTATTATATATTTTATAAAATATATAATATGTATTTTATATATTACATAAAATATATAATTAATATAATATTTATTAAAATATATATTTATAATTTAATATATATATATATATATATTTTATTCTTTTCTTTATAATTTCAATCTCTCTCTCTCTCTATTCAGCTACTTCAACATTAATAATAATAATAGTATAGGCTAAATTTCGGGCCCGGGCCCGGGCCCAGGCTCGGACTTTGGGCTTTTTATGAGGGCCGGGCTCGGGCCCAAGTTGTAGGCCCGATGGTCGGGCCGGGCTCGGGCTCGGGCCTTAAAAAAATTTGTTAATACACAGTAAAAGCCCGGCCCGGCCCGGCCCATGAACAGGTCTACCCACAAATAATTCTGGCTAATATGAGGCTACATAGAATTACACAGCCATGTCATAACCAAGTAGTTTTCTTGAATCCACTTGGTATATGTCGGGTCTCCCTTGGGAGGTTCCTTCATATCTCCCAAGAGGTACCCTAATTTACCTCGTCCACCAATAGCCATCATGGCTGATTGGGCCCATTCCAAATAGTTTGATCCATCAAACTTTACAGTTGTAATCTGACCACCCATCTCAGAAACATTACCATAACTGATGTTCCCAAGGCTGCCTTCTGCCTGATTTTTTAACTCCATTTCTATCAAGTCTCAAAACAGCACTTGGACTACCAATCACAATCAAAAACAGTATGGGCCTGATCTGTCTTCACAGTATATGTGCACAAAACTGGGATAATTCTGATCTGAAACCAACTAGCCAACACAACAGTAGTTGTCCGTAGAGCTCTAACCCCTTAGGACTCTGAAAAACAGCTTAGAAGAGGTCTGATATGCTTGGGAGAGTTAGGGTTTTAATCAGTCCTTAAAGTGAACAATTCAGTTGCACAATCCACTCAGTACTGTGTATATAGACTTGCAGTAGGGTTAATAAGAAACCCTAGAGTCTGTGTATATAAATCTCAAGGTTCAATCAAACACTAGGGCTTGCCGCAAGGTTACTTTCAAACCCTAGAGTAGAGAGAAACACAGTTGAGACAGCTCGGCCCAGGGTTTGCTGTAAAACCCTAGTGAATCGCAGAGAGGAAACCCTAGGATGGTTCGGCCTTCCCCTCCAGATAGGTCCAACCTATCTTCTCTGATCTAACTTCTCTTAGAAAGTAAATAACTTACAAGGAAAAATTGTTCGCTGCCTTCTAGGGTTACCCGAACCCTAGTCTTCTCTAATCCTTCCTGACCACCAACACTCTGCAACCCTAACAAGTTTCCAACAGCTACTAGCACTTCTGGCGATCTCCAAGAATCAGTCTGCGAACTCCTCCTTTTCAGCTTAGTCCTAGGAGATTCTCATGTGGTCGACTGGTATTAGACTCACATGAGAAACCCTAACTTGGCTCTGATACCATGTAGTTGTTCAAGACTGCTATCAGTCTTGATCACTCAGGAACTTCAGGTTCGAAGAGAAGAGAAAGTGAAGAACAAGGAGGAGAAAGAGTGGTGAGAGAGCAGTAGAACACAGTTTTGAGGAGAAGAAAACTGTGGGGCCCTTGGTGTTTACATCATAACACATAACAATATAAAACTGAAAAGTAAATAACAACTAGAATAACAGAATCATAAATCGACCACAGCTGTGACTAGATACATTCTACCCTAAGGACAGAGTGGGACCACAACTGTGGGGCCCACATCAATGTTCTCTACATAGGAATTCTGTATTTTGGAGTCAGGTGTAATTGTTCCTTTTCATTGTGGGCGTATGTCAGCATATTTGGGGAGTTAAGATATTTTAGCTCCCTTCTATGAGTTTATTCTCATTCAATGAAATTTTCTGTTATTGATAAAAAAAAAAAAAAAAAATCTTTGAGCAAATGTCAAATCTGAAAGTTAGTTTTGATAAGAGTTGTATGGTGGGGTTGATATGGATGAGAGGGAGGTGTCAATAAGTGCAGAAAATTTGGGATGTGTGGTATTTCAATGGCAAATGAATTATTTGGTGCTACCTTTAGATTTGGGATGTGTGGTAGATGGATTCACCAAGAGATTAATCTATAAATAAAACATTTTACATTTCCCAAATAGATCCACAATATATGACTGAGATGCATCCACGACTCAATGTTTCCTTTGCCAAATAGGCAATGAGCCATTCCTCCACCTCTTCATACATTCAACTTTTCTGTGCATAAAATTCCAGCAATTTATCATCATTTATCTAGCTTGGTCAGCAACAGAGATCTGTAGAAGGGGGCACTATGTTATGGAATATTGTGCCTTCTTCAATTTGCTACTTGCTAGAGCATTTGGAAGGAGTGGAATGGACGAAGATTCAACAGTTTGTCCAATCCAAACAAAATTGACAAAGGAGTGGAATGGCCTTCTGGGTTTTATATCTTAGCCTAACTTATATTTTATTTTTATCTTTCCTTTCAATGGTTTAATTTGAATCCACGTGCACCTAACCTAACTGTATGGATCACCTATGTCCCTGTGCTTTCCTTCAAACAAGAGTAGAGGCAGGCTGCACAGTTGACTTTTTTGAGCAAAAGGTAAAGTATAATTGAATTAATGAAAAGGTCCTTTGTAGTTAAGTAACATGGTGTGATTTTCTTAAAGAGGTGTCATGATTTGGAGAAGGCGAAGACTGGAATGCTCGGATCTGCTGAGAAGATGGGAGGCTTCGTGGAGAAAGTGGAAGGAGGCTTCGTGGAGAAGGTAAAATGGAGGTCAGCTCTGAGGATAGAGGCCAAAGATTTCCTCTTCGAAGAGATACGGATCAAAGGAAGACTAGGTTTGAAAGTAAGAGAACAGAAGAGAGCCACGACCCTTGTGGAAGGCTCAGAAATGATTGAGTGGGTGAAAGAGTTTGTCTCTGATGCAGCTGCTAAAGGGAAGCAGAAATGTCAGAAAGAAAATTTCTCAGGATCGGGTAGGAGGTATGTACTGGAGAATGAGAGGAATGCAAAAGGTGCATTTATTTCTTTTACTGAATATTTCTCTAAAGGAAGGAAACAAATGATTTGTCTTCCACAAGGGAAGAATGACCAAGGGGGGAGAAGGATTTCTGGGATACTAACAAATTTCCTAAATGAAGGAAAATGGAGAATAAAGAGAATTTGAAAGTTGATGAAAGGGGACAACGACCAGAAACCAGAAGCCAGTTTCTGTGTAAAAAAAAGGAAACAAACAAAAAGCTTGTGGCCATGGCAAATAGGAGGGACCCTTCATTGGTAGCAGATGGGACAAAAGGAAAATGGGATAGAATGCTAGTGGTTGAAGCTGAAGGGGTGGTGACAGACTGGTGGAAAGTTGCAGAAATGTTGAAGAGCAAGATGGAGCTAAGAAGCACCTTTATTGTGACCCCGTTCAATCCTGCTAAGGCAGTGTTGGACCCTCTTGAAAATCAGGTAAATGTTAGAGCACCAAGTATCTAAGATGATCTGGGAACCTCCTCGGTTTTTAAATGGTCGTTTTCATCAAATTCAAAAGTGTTCACAGTGGAAGATAATGTAACTGTTTGAGTAATTGGGTTGCCATTCCATCTCTGGAATCAAGGAACAGCAAACTCAATTGCTTTTTTGTGTGGAGCTCGCCTTGATGGTGTTTTCTGGGGAGACCTGCGAAGTGCAGCCATTCTACTAGGTGGTGTAAAACCAGAAGATATATCGAGGAAGGTGAATGTAGCTGGGGAGGGTTTGTTCTTTCCAGTGTGGTTACTGTCCTCCATTAAAGCTACCCTGTAGAGAGAAGCAAGACAGGAGGAAGACGAAGAGGTGGAGGAGTTGCAGCTACGTGGCAGTTTGAAATTGGCTGGAAAAAAGAAACAAGGAGTTTTCACAAGAATGGAAGCACAGCCTTTAGGCAGCCCAAAAGACTCAGATCAGGAAACTATTAGAAGTGTTAGACGTGTTGCACAAGGCAACGGTGGGAAAACCAACGCTTCTTTTGCTCAGGCAGTTGCTTGTGGCGCTAAGCAATTTATTTCAGAGGAGAGGAATGGTCTGAGTGCAATCTTTTGTGAAGGGAATGAGTTGAGCAAGGTGGAGAACATTAAGATTTTAATAATAACTTTTGAGAGTGTCTCCAACTTGAGGGTAAATTTTGATAAAAGTTGTGTGGCTGGAGTAAACATGGAGAATAGGGAGATTGAATCCATTGCAGAATGCTTAGGTTGCAATATTTCTTCTTGGCCTTTGACATACTTAGGGCTACCTTAGAAGCCAACCCTAAAGAAAGTAGTTTCTAGGCCCCTATTGTGGAGAAATTTGACAAGTGCTTGGCGGCTTGGAAAAAGAATTACATCTCAATAGGGGGTAGGTTGACTTTAATTAAGGCTACACTTGCCAACCTTCCAACTGCTAAGGGCCCGTGAATAGGATCTCGTCACGGGTTGGTCCATGGGGAAAACCTCCTGTTTTCCCTTGTTCTTCCCTTTTCTTGAGGAACCTATCTTGGCGCCTTAATGGTGATTTGTTCAAGAGATCACCAACTCTCCTCTGCTCTTTCTTGACTGAAAATTTCAATGCCTTTATTGAATATCATCAGTTCCTTAAATAGGAGATTACGAGAAGATAAGAGTCCTACTTTTAGGAAGACTCCTTACTAATTAGGAAGGCTCCCTACTAATCTATACTACTGAACAGATAAGATAAGAACACTAAACAAATAAGACTCCCTACTAATCCATACTACTGAAAACAGATAAGATAAGAACACTGAACAGATACGATAGAACTATATCTAGCTAGAATTAGATAAGATGAGAATCAGCAAATCTTGCACCCTTTACTGCTGCTGTCGGCGGCGATATTTCTTCCCAATAAAAGCGTCCAAAACATTACTCCCCACCTGGACTAAGAGCTTGTCCTCAAGCTCGAAACCAGGATATGTGTCTTGAAACTCAATCAAAGGGATCCAGGTAGCTTCGGCTGATGGCAAGCTGGCCCATTCCACCAGGACTTCAAGAACACCCCGATTGATTCTGGAGCGAACAAGAGCCCGAGGTTGGAGAATGAATTTGCCCTCTTTCAAGGGTGGTAAGGGGGGAACTCTGTCAGGAGGAATACCCTTAAACAGCTTGAGCAAGGAAATGTGGAAAACATCATGGATCCTACTGTGCTCTGGCAGTTCTAGTTGGTATGCAACCGTACCAATCCGCCGCAAAACCTTGAAGGGTCCATAAAATTTAGGAGCTAATTTAGGAGCAGCCCTATGACCCAAGGAGCGCTGTCGATAGGGCTGAAGCTTGAATCAAACAAACTGTCTCGGTTCAAATGACAATTCCCGATGATGCTGGTCATAGGCATGCTTCATGCGTAGCTGTGCCTATTGTAAGCGAAGAGAAACTTCAACTAGAAGGGCATCGCGCTCTTGTAAGGAACGATCAATCTCCTCCAAACGAGTAGAACCGGGTTAATAGGATAACAAACGAGGAGGGTCACGGCCATAGACGACCCGGAAAGGTGTCATTCCTAGGGAAGAATGATAGGTAGTGTTATAACAATACTCGGCCCAAGGAAGCCAATCAACCCACCGTCGCGGTTGATCTCCAACAAAACAACGGAGATACATTTCGATCGTTCAGTTCACCACCTCCGTTTGACCGTCCGACTGAGGATGATACGCTGAAGAGAAAGCTAAGGTGGTACCATGTAACCAAAACAATTCCTTCCAGAAAGTACTAGTAAAAACCAAGTCCCTGTCGCTGACAATAGATTCCGGTAACCCATGTAAACGGAAAACATGAGTAAAAAAAGGTGGGCGACGGAAGTAGCACTGTACGGATATGACAGAGGGATGAAATGGGCATACTTAGAGAAGCGATCCACCACCACGTAAAGAACTGATTTTCCTCCAACCTTGGGTAGCCCCTCTATGAAATCCATAGAGATATCAGCCCATATTTGTGCTGGAATCGAAAGGGGCTGAAGAATGCCATCCGGGTGCAGGTTTTCCCATTTGTGTTGTTGACAAGTGGAGCAGTTTTGGATAAAGTCCCTAAAAGAGGCCTTCATACCTTGCCAATGGAAATCAGCTTGGACGCGATGTAGTGTCTTCTGAATGCCTTCATGGGTGGAGTCATGAATACTAGAGATGATGGAGGGAAATAAAGATGAATCTGCTGGAAGATGTACCCAACCTTTATACATCACAAGCCTGTCATGAAGGGACCAATTGGAGTCGGCGGCTCCAGACTGAATTTTCTGAACAAGGGTTGTCCACTCTGGTGAGTGTGGCATCGCCTTCTTGATGTCGTCTAACAAGGTGACTCGGGGATGGGAGATCCCACGAAGAAGCATAGTGTCCTCGTCACGCCTAGACAATGCATCCGCGACACGATTTAAGGATCTTGCCTTGTCCACCCGGAAATCAAAACCAAGCAGCTTGCTAACCCAATGTTGTTGAGGAGAAGTGGTAAGTCGCTGCTCCAACAAGTACTTGAGGCTATAGTGATCAGTTTTGACGACGAATGACCTTCCCCACAAGTACAGTCTCCAGTGTTGGACTGCTCTAGCTAACCCAATCAATTCGCATTCATAGACGGGTAATTTTAAATGATGGTCAGCAAGTTTATGGCTGAAGAAGGCAATCGGGTGCCCTTGTTGCTGTAATACGGCTCCAATCCCTATTCCGGATGCATCGCACTCAACTGTAAACTCGAGATCAAAGTTCGGTAATTGCAGAACTGGAGTGGAGGAGAGGGCATTCCTTAAACTTGCAAAAGCCGCATCAGTTGCGTCATCCCAATGAAAGGCATTCTTCTTTAGCAGCTTGGTTAATGGGGCAGCCAATAGGCCATAGTTTTGTACAAACTTGCGGTAATATCCTGTCAAACTGAGGAACCCGCGGAGAGCCTTGGCGGATTGGGGCTTGGGCCATTCCTTGATTGCTTGAATTTTGGAACTGTCCACCGTTACACCTTGCCCGTTGATGACATGACCCAAGTAAAGAGCCTGGCGCTCCCCAAAAGAGCACTTGGACCGTTTAAGGAAGAGCTTGTGTTGGCGCAAGAGCTCAAAAACAGTCCTCAGATGATGCACATGTTCTATCCATGATTTACTGTAAACTAAAATGTCGTCAAAGAACACTAAAACAAATTTGCGAAGGTGGGACTGAAATACCTCATTCATTAAGGACTGGAATGTGGATGGGGTGTTTGTGAGGCCGAACGGCATAACTAAAAACTCAAAGTGGCCATGATGAGTTCTGAAGGTAGTTTTCTCAACGTCTCTGGAAGCCATTCAGACCTGAAAGTATCCCGACCTAAGGTCTAATTTGGAGAAGTATTGGGCACCATGAAGTTCATCCAACAACTCGTCCACAATGGGAATAGGGAATTTATCCTTGACAGTCCGGTTATTGAGCTCTCTGTAGTCAACACAAAATCTCCAAGTACCATCCCGCTTTGCCACCAACAGGACTAGCGAGGAGAAAGGAGAACGGCTAAGGCGGATGATCCCCTGCTTCATCATTTCAGCACATTGCTTCTCTATCTCGTCTTTCTGCAGATGTGGGTAGCGATAGGGTCGGACGACGACTGGTTCTGAACCCGTCACCAGAGGGATCCGGTGATCGCAAGCTCGTTAAGGAGGAAGTCCCTTGGGTTCTTGGAACACATCTGAAAAATTGGCGAGGAGACTTTCCATAGACGTTGCATGTGTCGTTTCGCCTTGGAGCGCATGAACCTATGGTTTTTTTGCCTTTACCCTGTCGTTTCCATAGACTTTCCATAGACTTGCTTCCCATTCAAGCGGAATGTCATCGTTAGGGCGCTGAAATCCCATAAGATTGGGTCTAGGGTGATTAACCATTTTACCCCAAGAACTATATCAAATCCATCCAAGGATAGCACAAACAAATCAGCAAAGAAGGATTCAAATTCAACCTGTATTTGGATGTCCTTACAGATTCCCGGACTGTGAACTCTTTCACCGTTTGCTACGGCTACCTGCAGTCTTGGTCTGATTTCCATAGGCAGTTCCAACTGAAGGGCAGCTTGCTCACTTACAAAATTGTGTGTGCTTCTTGAATCAACGAGGATCCGTACTCGTCTTCCCGCTACCCGTGTCTGCAACTGCATAGTCTGAGAGGTTTTTATTCCTGTGATTGCGTGGAGAGAAATCTCGGGTTCGAACGATGAGGGTTCATCCTCGTCTTCCTCTTGTTCATCCACCAAGAGGCAGAAAAGTCTCTTGCACCTGTGTCCCGCCGAATAAAGATCGTCGCAGTTGAAACATTGTCCCCTCGCCCGTCGTTCTGCCATCTCGGCCCTAGACAAGCGCTTAATGGGGGGTGCCACCACGCTGCTTCCCACACTGGATGTCGTCCTGAGAACGTTGCTCGTATGAGGCTTCTGTTCTCGGCTGGCTGCAGAAGATGGGGCCATTCCGGGTGTTTTCGGGGGTGCCCATGTTGTCCCCAGCCGCCCTATACTAAAAGTTTCACGGCTGAGTTGCAGCTTGCGTTCAAAAGCGCAAGCTAGATTCATGGCCGTAACCAGGTTGGGGGGATTTTGCATCTCCACATCCACCCTCAAAGGTTCTTCTAACCCTGCGGTGAACATGTCTACCTGCTGGTCTGGTCGTACCGATGCTGCTCAGGCAAGGAGGGTCTGGAACTGGTGCTGATATTCAGTCATCGTTCCTGTCTGTTTGAGGTTGATCAATTCGCCTAATGGATTGCTTGTTAATGGGGGCCCAAACCTAAGAAGGCAGTAGGATTTGAATTGGGTCCAGTTGAGCCCGGGTTCCTCCTATTCTAATCGATAGAACCATAGCTGCGCCTCCCCCGTCAAGTGGAATGCGGCTAGGCTTACCTTGTCTCTGTCCTCTGTTCGTTGATTGCGGAAGAACTGCTCACATCAGTACAGCCACCCCAAAGGATCTCCAGCCCTGTTGTAAGAGGGGAACTCCAACCTGCTGTATTTGGGAACGATCGCGGCTCCCTGGGCAATGACCTGCTGCTCGCCAGACGATTCCACCATGTCTGGTCGGCGGCCGTTTGTGGTTGCAGCCCCTTTTGGATTCCTTTCCTTGTTAGAGAAATATAACTCCATCAAGCGTCGTAAATCTCGGACGTCGTTCTTGATCTCACACACCTCCGTGTTGTTCTCCACGAGCTTGTGCTCTAGTTCATGCACCCTGGACGTCAACTGCTCCAGATCACCCATGACGCCTTGCTCTGATACCAGATTGCTAAGGGCCCGCAAATAGGATCTCGTCACAGGTCGGTCCACGGGGAAAACCTCCTGTTTTCCCTTGTTCCTCCCTCCCTTTTATGGAGGAACCTATCTTGGCGCCTTAATGGTGATTTGTTCAAGAGATCACCAACTCTCCTCTGCTCTTTCTTGATTGAAAATTTCGATGCCTTTATTGAATATCATCAGTTCCTTAAATAGGAGATTACAAGAAGATAAGAGTAGTACTTTTAGGAAGACTCCTTACTAATTAGGAAGACTCCCTACTAATCTATACTACTGAACAGACAAGACTCCCTACTAATCCATACTACTGAAAACAGATAAGATAAGAATACTGAACAGATAAGATAGAACTGTATCTAGCTAGAATTAGATAAGATGAGAATCAGCAAATCTTGCACCCTTTACTATTGCTGCCAGCGGCGATATTTCTTCCCAATAAAAGCGTTCACATCACCAACCTACTTCCTTTCAATGTTCAGGATTCCTCCAAGGAAGGCTAAGAAACTGGAGAAGAGAATGAGGAACTTTCTATGGGAACCAAGAGAGGTGAAAAATGATCACTTGATCAGATGGGAGATAGTTAACAAACCAAAGGAAGAAGGGGGTTTAGGGATAGGGAACGTAGTGCTGAAGAATGTAGCCCTTTTAGGGAAGTGGTTATGGAGATGGCCCCAAGAGAGAGAGAGAGAGAGAGAGAGAGAGAGAGAGAGATTATGGCATGAGGTAGTGGCAAGCATTCATGGTTGCTCAGGAAATGGTTGGGATTCCGGGATATCTCGTCGAGCTACCCTTACTACACCTTGGAAGGCTATACATGGTATTCTCCCTCGCTTCCTCATATTCATCAGGTATGATGCTTGTTCTGGTAATGCTATTATGTTCTGGGAGGATATTTGGGTGGGTACTCAACCCCTCAAAGATCGTTTCCCCTTGCTCTATTCCCTTTCCCTTCACAAACATGAGCCAATTGCAACTTTCCTCCCCAACCCGTTAAACCCCTTATCTTTAAACTGGGACTTTGGTTTTCGTAGAGGGTTAAGGGATGGTGAGTCGAGTAGTGTTATTGAGCTAATTCATTTACTAGAATATGTTTGTTTGGACCCCACTTCTTCTAATCAAAGGGTTTGGACTCCTCATCTAAAAGGTACATTTACTTGCTCTTCTTTTCTAAAATCCCTCAGTTCTAACCCCATTTCCCAAGGATTCCCTGTCAAAGAAGTCTGGGCGCGACCTATTCCCCCAAAAATTGTTGTATTCTGCTGGGAAGTCTTCTATGGGAAAATCAATACTTTGGAAAACTTACAAAAAAAGATACCCTATCTTTGTCTTTCCCCAAATTGGTGTTCCTTGTGTAAGGCTGAGAATGAGGACTGTTTCCATTTGTTGATCTCTTGTTCCTTCGCTACAGCTATATGGAGTTGGAGCCTTTGTTTATTTGGAGGTAGGTGGTCTGTGCCTTCTAATTTAAACTCATTATTCAACCCATCTGTTTTTTTTTTGCACACTAGAAGAGGTAAGGTCATGTGGAAATGTATCAAGGCAGCCACTTTGTGGACTCTTTGGGAGGAAAGGAATGCAAGAATTTTCTTAGAGAAGCAAAGAGGATTAGATGATGTGAAGGACTATATCCTAACAAGAGCAATCCATTGGCTGAAAACCGTGGATATTTTTTATGACTTCTCCTTTGATGACTTGTGGAGGAATTGGCTAGTAATAGCTAACACTTCAACAAAGAAGAATTCTGTCAGAATGGGTTCCGCCTTTGGAAGGTATCATCAAGCTGAACTTTGATGGAAGCAGCCAAGGCAACCTCGGGCCTTCAGGTATAGAGGGTATCCTGAGAAATAAGGACAGCAACATAATTTCCTTATTCTCAGGACCGGTGGGAGTGGGGGATTCCACGAGGGCAGAAATCCTTGCTGCAGTACAAGGAATTCAGACCGCTAACCAGCTTGGGGTGGAGCATCTCCTAGTTGAAAGGGACTCTCAAGTGGTAACAAGGTAGCTTCTAAACCCGGATGCCACCATTTGGGGCTACAAAGATCTCATCAAAAAAGTAAAGTGGTTAACCAGCAATATGAGAGTTGAGGTAAAATGGGTTAGTAGGTTTGCTAATTCTATGGCCGATGCTTTAGCCAAACAGGGGGTTTATAGGGAAGATCTTTTTTGTGCTTCTTTGTAAGTTGTTATTAATCTGGAAATCTGTACTTAACTAGCCCGGAGAGATTGCAGCTCATGCCTTTCCTTGGGGACTTTGTACCATTGTCTATTGCTGATTAACAAAATTATTTCAATTATCAAAAAAAAAAAAAAAGAAAAGGTCCTTTTTAGTTTGTACAATGTGAAGCTGTACAAAAAGCCAGAAGGACCTCAAAAAAAGGTCGTCCTCAAAAAATTACAGTCAGAAGTAACCTCTTAAAGTCAGGAAGAATAGACAACCAATTCTAACAAAGCCTAAAGCCAAATTGATGATTTCTTCTTCCAAAGAGGATTTGAGCTCAAAACCCCTGCTGCCATTCCTTTCTATCCATACCACCCACAAAATTGCTAGGGGAATAACAGACCAGCACCTCTTTCCCTTTTTTTGTCATCCCTTGGATCTGCCACCCCTCCAGGCATGCTTTTACTGAGGCCAGCATACACCAACTTAACCTTAAACTTCTTAAGAAGTGGTTCCAGATTTTTCTAACAAACTTGCAGTGTAAAAACATACAGTTTATTGATTCTGTAAACACACCGCAGAGACTACACCTCAGATCATTACAATTAAAACCTTTCTTCACCAACATCTCTTTAGAGAGACACTTCTCTAATCTTGCCAACCAAACAAAGAACTTGATTTTGGAGGGTGCCACAGCCCCCCAAATAGCCCTGCTAGGAAAGAGAGCTTCAGACCCTCCCACTATCGGGTTGTAGAAGGATTTAACTGAAAACTCTCCGCTTCTGTTCCATCTCCATATTAAGGAATCCTCTGATTGCAGATCCAACACCTAAGACTGAAGCAAATCTAGGAGATTGCCAGCCTGCTCAATCTCCCAGTCATTGAAATCCCTTCTAAGGCTGGAACCCAGAACATAGCATTGTCCCTCAACACAAAGGTATCAGCTACCATTGCCTCTTTATCTACAGCCAGACTGAACAGGGTGGGAAACAGTTCTTTAAGAGTTCTCTCCCCAGTCCAGGGATCCAACCAGAACCTGATCCTTCTCCCATCCCCAACTTTGAAGCCGATTCCCCTTCTGAACAGGCTTGAAGCTTTGCTACCTTACATCTGAAAATCTGCGGAGCTGAAGTTCTAAGTGTTTTCCTCCCTATAACAGCAAACATATCCAAGGGGCTCAAACCAATACTGTTTGGTTTTCAATCAGTAACCAATAACTTTTGTTAGATGATAAATGAATTAATTACAAAGCATGCCATGCAACAAGAAAAACCATGATCAAATAAAAGAAAATCAATTATTATAAGAAAAAACTTGACCACAACTTAACCAAAGCAATACAACAGTCCAGAGGAACAGCCCAAAATCTAAAAACAAATAAAATTATTATGAGCAGAAGAACATGCTGCAATAGATTCATTATATGAAATATTAATCATTAAGAATACAAATAACTTGTTACAATTAAATATTGAGAGCAAAAGAAAATGAATGCCTTAAACAGAAAAAAAAAAGAGCTCAGTTCCAAAAGGGAAAAACACCCACCCCTACCCCTAAAAAAAGTTTTCATCCCAATTTCAACCACAATTATGTTATTACCTCCCCTCTAGTGGTACAGGGTCCAATACACAGCTTGCAACCATATTCCATCTCAAGGGACTGTCATGAAAAGAACAAGAATCCACTTAAGCCAGGAAATCTTGAAGTTAAAAAAGCGTAAGTAATAGAAGGAAATAAAAGAATTTATTCAAGTTGTCAAATAGCAAAAGGAGAAAACTCAAAGCCATAATATGGTGCAGTATCCACAAAAAAAATCCCTATCCAACTACCATAACATCTATAAATCTCAGAAAAGGAGATACCATACTTATGGAATGCTTAACAAATTAGAGATTCAACCTCTGATTTGAAAACCTTGTAATCTAATGAGTAATAACCCATGGTGTGAGGAAGATGGAAAATAAGCTTTGCTAAAGGAAATGACAGGCTTGAATATTAGATGTTGTCTTTTAGAGAAGAAGGGGAATATAAAATTAATAATTCTTTTCTTTTCTAAAAGATAAAGTTTAATTGTACTAATCCAGATGTAAAAGCAACATATATAAGTATCCCATGCACAGTAAGAAGCTATTTTATTGGAAGGGAAGGAACTCCTAAAAAATTCAGTAGGACAGCAGTTAAAATAGGTGCAAATAAAAAACAAAACAAAAAGGAGAAGGGCTACTTCCCTGAGTCCTTTCTTATAGCTGTCCAAGAGTGCATGGTAGTTGGTACTAATGTTTCATATTTCTGTTGTATTTCAAAAAGTTTGGACAAGTCACAAGAAAAATGTCCTACCATTTATCTGCACAAGAACTATGGTGGTTCCTACTCATCTTGATAAATGATTAGATCATCAGATATTTACATGCATAGATACCTTGACTCAACTTGCACAATTTCTAATGAACTTAAATGTATGCAATCACCAACATTAATACAACTATATGCTCCAACATTCACCTACCATTTGTAGTAAATTAATATATTTGATAATATTATTTAAGTGGCAAGTTCATTATAGCATACTGTGGTTGTTGGTTTTCCATCAAATGGATATTTTTTATCAGCTTTCCACCTATTAGATATTAATAACAAAATGAATCTAGACTATTGAATATATCTTGTTTCCTTGCTTGACTACTTCTTGCTCAGAAATTAAATGTTAAGGCAACTTCTATGATGCCAGAGTATGATATCAGAAGAACTTTAACCAATCAGAAACCCCCCAAATGAATTTTGATGAAAACCAGTTCATTGGTTACCACTTCTATGATACTGGTTGACTGGTTATCAGCTTTTCAGATAACAACTTTTTCAGTATCATCGTCAAACTTGTATCTTTAGGGTTCAACATACAACGTGGACCTGATCATAGCCAAGTCAGTATTTCCCAAGACTTTGTGGTCATATGAATTGGTCTAATAGATGTACCCATACCCAAGCAAATGTACAAAAAGCAATTTCTAAGCAAGCTCACCTGTCCAAGGATGTGAGCACTAGAATGCCAAAAAGTGTCACGTCCTTCATCTGCCTCAAATGTAAACAACTTCAGTTCACAGTCTCCCTCTAGAGGCCTAAACATGTCCCAAAGAACTCCATTCACCTGTACCACACGAAAATCAAAATGGATACCAGCAGGAATAGCACTACTCTATATTTAACAAATTAATAAAATCCTTTAGATTGCATAAGCTAGAAATAGAAATACAATATAAGCATAGGTCACTGGTCACATCAATACACTGGTGATTTCTGTACTGACTCAACAGATAATTTATTATTGGTGGCTCAATTATTGAACAAAATATTGGTGTTATCAATGTGGTGAGGCAACAATGACTAGTTGTTTTGGCCTCTCTAGTCGATGCAATGACCAGTTGGTGCCTAGGCGCTGACTAGTAAATGAAAAAAGATGTTCTAAATTTAAGATACTGAAAAAATCCCATAAATAAGTTAATATAGACTACAATTATGCAAGAAAATAATGACATTGAACATTTAGTTTACAGTCATTGTTTTGCAAACAAAGAAAAAGATAAGCAGGATAGAGTAGGACAGAGAATCACAGATCTTGTTCTCCAAAAATAGAGTGCAACCTTGACAATTCGATATGACCTTTGTTTGTGACAACTCATACCAACATACCAATGATTCGAAAATGAGAACTTAAAAGAAATCCTCTACTGCCTTCTTTTATTTTATGTGTTTTTACTATTTTATAGACCATCTTACAATCATTTTTTTCGAGAAGAGGTAAAGTATGAATTTCATTAAAAGCCCTGTACAACTAGAGGCTGTAACAGGGAAAGCCATACAAAAACAAAGCCACTATCCCATCAGCATTTACAAAATCAAAAAAGGATCTAAACTTTGAACTGTATAAGGTTGGCTCATGTCCCATTACAAATATTTAAAGCGACAGAATAAATAATATTCTATATTATTTCAAATAATTAGAGATACAACAACCAAAAAAAATTTAAATGACTTTGTGATTGACTAGGTTGGCTCATTAATTAACAGGTCAGCCTAATTAGTACTCAATCCTCTTAGGTGACTGCATCACGAGTATTGACCAACTAGTTAGTGATACAATTGGTTTGGCTCATAACATGTTTTTTGGTCAGTAGCTGGCTCATATAACATTGCAAAAAAGTTTATAATAAAGTAACCAACCACACTTGAACTTTACATATCAAGTTAGCATAGTTATCAAGGCGTTGCCTAGGCGACTAGGCACCCTTAGCTGGGAGCCCTGCCCAAATGCCTTGACATTTAGCAACTAGGTGCTCGCCTGGGTGACAAAAATGGCAAGTTGGGTGCCTTTTATGATATCATTTATATTGCTGTATCTTTTTTTTATCAGAAAAATGAGAATTTTATTCAATTAAGAGCAATGTTTTAAAACGTGGAGGCGTGACGCAAGGCGTTCCACTACCTAGAGGCGCGAGGCATAGTTCAGAACGCAAGAAGCGTAAGCCTCCCAAACACAAGGAGGCGTAAGCCTCCTTAAGAGGAGGGGGGTTAGGAGGAGGATGAAGAGGAAAAATTCTGGTATCCATACTAGAAGGTTTGTATAAAAAGAAGACATATCTCAAGAAACAGATTGCAACAAGTAAGAGAGAGAAAAAAAATTCTGGTAACCACAAGAATCACATAATAAAGCCGAAACTTCCTTGCAAGAGCCAGGTACACATGTAAGAAAAGAGGGAAACGGTAGAATTTTGTACTTGATTGAACTACAGCATAAAAAGGACGACCTGCCATAACCAAAAGCCAGATGCATCTTGACTTGGATCCTATCAACAAAGGAAATCTTCAAAAGGGAAACTTTCCAATTTAAAAGAAAATGTAATACGCACCTGGGATATTAAAGCGTTTGCAGCCAAACTTTTTGAGATGCCCTTTGCGATATCCATAGGTGAGGATATCCACTTCTTGCCTTCCTTGACAGTGCCATCTGGCAATGTTATCCTGAATATCCCAGAAAAAAGAAAAAGAACAAGAAAAATGGTAAGTAGAATAACAGAATTGACAAAGCTACATATGACTGCAACAAGGAGGATATGGAGGATGGAAAGTTCGATTATATAAATAAAAAGAATAAAATTAATGTTGCCACTAGATAACAATACAAGGATTGTCACTATAACGTTCTCCAAATTTATATAAAAAATAATGTAAAACAAACCCATATTTTCTAAACAAAGTGATCTATCAACTTAATGCCAAAACCACGTAATTGTGCATAGACGTAACAGCTAAAAAAATTGATCTTTCAAATAAGCAACATTTTCTTTTTTGGGTCCCTTTGCACTGCTTTCAATCTTCATAGATACAGAGAAATGAGAAACCTCTATTTGAATCAGGTAAAACGGCTGAATTCAAAACAGTGACTCGCATGAAACATCCTAAATAAGTAATAATGCTTGATTTTCTGTGATAACTATTAAATATTACAAGAAAATAAATCAAACAGAGCGAGGAATTTGAGTGAGTAGCTCAGAAACTTTAACGGGAAAAATAGACGAATATTGGGTTCACGAGAATGGACAGCTAAAGTCTGTAACCACGTTCTTAATTCATTTCTAAAGTTGAAGAATAAAAATAGTGTTTAAATGCTACCCAGAAGATTAAATTAAGGCATAGTTAGTCGATGACTAAAAACTAATCAGAAAGCTAGCGTTTTTTTTATCTTTTCCTACTTTATGGGTTCTCCGCCGATGCGCTGCCGCTCTTCGATTTGCTGTGCTTTGATGGCTTCGAAGAGGCGAATGCGCTTCTGAATGACAGAATGAAGATAAGCTTCATCTTTTGGATGACTTGGCTTGGACTCGGGCTTCGGTGTCTCTCCCATTGCTAGTGTGGCGCTAGAAGAGATTAGACGGACGAGGAGGGCTTGGGTCAGCAGAGAAGAAGCAGAACACGAAGAAAAAGCTGTAGCAGCTCGCCCACAAGATGACAAGAGAGGCCGAACCTGGGAAAAGAACATGAAACGGAGTTTCCCTGATTTTAAGTTCAGTTCTAAATGAAGACTTATATGGGGACTGTGCAGGGTCCGAGTCCTCGAACAGCAAGCGTGGTTGTCGAGCGATCAGAACTAGGGCTGCGAAGAGATCGGATCGAATTCTGAAAAGACCATATCCGATTCCGACTATAAGAATCCGCGAGATGGACCTAAAGGTGATAATTTACAACCCGGGCCGGATATTCCGGGTTCGGGGCAGGGATTATATTCCCATCCCCGACCCCGATTTCCTAAACATCCCCCATCTCCGTCCCTGATTTCCCATCCCCGTTCCTATACTATCTAGTAGGTTTCTGCACTAAACTTGGTTCCTCTATTTATGTGATCCATTGCTTCATCATTTCCCAAGTCTGTTTTGATTCATTTGTGACCTCAATCAACTCAACCAACAATTTCCCTTTCTTGAATGATCACGAACAATTTGTATGTCCGCAAATCAATCCTAATGAAATGTAATTTCTAGTTGTTGATACTTTCTTTTTGCTCAATCATTAGGTTTGCATGAACCCGTGGGTTCATGGAATGTGTGAACCCGTCAATGAGAGATGATCACGTCGTTTGGGCAAAAATGGGTCAACGTTAATGAGCCTTAGGCCGTTAATTGGAGTGTGTGGTTAAACCGGGCAAAAAACAACAAAAAGTAAATTGAAACCCCTCTCAATTCGAACCCTCCCTCCCATTTTCTCTTTTCTCCTCCACCAAACCCTCCTACCCCCCCCCCCCCCCCCCCCCCCCCCCCGTCCCCCCCACACAGCGAATACACCACACTGGCCATCATCCGTTAGTAGTGAGAGCTCCGGCGGTACATTCTCCGGCATCCTTCTCCTCCTCCTTTTCTTCTTCTACCATGCTTCTCATTCCATTCTTAATGGATATCTTTGTGTTTATCTGAATAAAGATTTAAAATAGAATATTTATCGTATAACCAAATGTCACAGAGGTCCAAAACATCACACATGTGGCCAATGACAGATCTAGACAATAGTCCTATGTCATTTAAACCTTTTGAACTTCTTATAACGATGCATTCACATGCATAAAGGTGGTTGTTTACATTCCAGCAAATTGGTCAATCTATCTGTGAAAAGTGAAAACTGAAATTTTAGGTATTATATAGATAGATAGATATATAGGTATTACTCTTAAGCTAGACACTTATGAGACTCGTGTTAGTTTATAATGTTCTCAGCCGTTGGATAGACTTTGTGAAGTTTATCTTACCAAGGCTGACACTAATGTTCTGCCAAGTTGGTTGGGGTGGCTTGTCTCAACTGCTAGGGTTAGACCTGAAGCACATGTAGTGTGGGTTTGTTTGAAACTCCGAACCGGACCATTTTCCAGTTATGCCCTGGACCTTGGAGACAAATGGGCAAAGCATAGAATCAGCCCCTTTGCCTAATGGGTCAAAACCTAGGTATGTTGAGTCAGTCTGAGAATTCATCTGAGTGGGTGATCTTAGTGACAGAATCAGCCCCTTTGCTGAACAAATTGAATGATTGGAGATAGCACTCTCTCTGATGAAAACCTAAACTGTCGTCAGTTGATTTCAAACTTATTTTGCAAAATATATATATATTATGTTTTATGAAAATGTTTGCAAAGGTTTTAATTCCCGGAATCTATCCGAGTAGAGAGTGCAACACTGTACCTTGCAGCTAAGGGAGAGATCATCTCTTGTCGGGTAGTGTTTGATCATTATGGGCTAAGAAGTTAAGTGTAAAACTATTTAGGGCTTATATACATGATGGCTAATCTCACTTAAGACCATAGTCATTGGGCCTTCATAAGGTGGCTGAACCCAAGGACCATTTAGTGTAAATGTTGGGCCTGCTAAGAGCCCATACTAATGGGCTCAGGGGTTCACTGTGCTCAGCAGTGAATTCGGCTACACCTTGTAACAGAGGCTAGGCTGAACCCATATGGCTTTTGTGAAGATCAATGTTAGAGTCCCACGCCATACAAAGAGAGTCAAGTCAGCCAATATGATTAATTAATATGGGCAAATCTGGGTTTAGATTTGGATTTGGATCAGCAAGAAGATAAGATAAGTCTTATCCACTTAAGAGTTTATATCCAAATAAAAATTTGGATCAAAGAACTCTTTCCTAATAGGATTAGGAAAGCTGATCTTAAAAGGCTATAAATAGAGAGGACGAACTGCATTATTGAACACCTTTTCTGCAATCAATTCTCTCTCTCTCTTCTTGCCGCCCTACTCTGTTCAATCTCCAGTTCTTTGACTGATCAAGATTAGATCTTGATTCTGATTTTTGCTAGAAAAATCAGATCTTAATCATGCTCACACTCTCTTATATGATCCTTGCTGAAGATTTGTAGTTCTTGTTGAAGGACTCCATTGCTTATTCTGCTTCATCTCAAGCTGCGCCATCTTCAATGGAAGTGGGTTTTGGTGCACTCTTTGGGCGTGAATACCTACTTTGGGAGCTACACATGTGGATTCCGAATCAGGTATTGCTCTCTCTTTTTTTTGTTTCAAATCTGGTCCGATTTGTTTCAAGAACAATCCCAAAAAAATGCAGTTTTTCTAAAACTGGGAATACGATTCTCGGAAGGGATAAAGAAAATTTTTGAAATTTCACCCAGCCACCCTGCATGGTTCGACCATCCATATGATGGATCTCCCTTCCCTTTAGACCTATTGTTTTATCCATGGTTTCAAGTCATAATGACATTGACTATCTATGCCCATAGAAAATAAGAGTTCAACCTATCTCTAAAAGAATGCAGAGCAGTATAATCAATTCTACTTAGCAGTGTAACTCTTAACTTTTCTTCATACTAGTAGAATGGCTTGTACGATGCATGGGGAAAACCAATGAATGATTAACCATAACCAAGTATAGAACTTACCAACGTGTTACCCTGAATTTGAGTATTTTTAATGCATTAAAGGTCCATGGTGAATAGTGAATCTGTTTATTTTTGCTCTCAAATCAGTAAGAACATATGGAGTAGATTCATGCAAATATGTCAAAAATATTAAGCATACATTCCCATATATCAAGGGTCTTGGTTGGGAAAAGAACAAGTTCAGCCCTTTCTTCCCTTTCCTACACTGACGGGATACCAAAGTTGGTTATAGAGTTGAGAGGCAATAGTAGTCTCTTGAGGCCTGCAGTTAATGCAAAGACTTGAGTTCAATACAAATGTCCAAGCATAAAAAATTGTAAAGAAAATAACCTAAAATCAAGAAACATTCACAAAAACAGTTCTTTTAGTTTAGAAACCTCAAATTATCTCAGAATACCAAATGAAAAGTAAATTGCACATAAAGAATGGAAAAATACAGAATTAATTCAAATGCCAACAAATCCATATTATCCAAGTATCAACCAGAATCTTTTAAACTCAAATCAACCCATCCAATATCAAACAGATGTGAAAACCAATCGGCATAGAAAACTTATCTTTTGATAGATTGCAGAGTTAACTACACTCCAAATCAAAGCATTCATATCTATATCACCTACTGAATTTTTTACCTAAGCAATAGGCCTCCAAAATGCCCAGGCAAGGCATTAACTACACTAATTTGATTGAACCCAGATAGGGTTATATCCAAATCTGAATTCAATTCATGTATGTCCATATACCCATTTTATTTCAAAGCTCAATATATCTATATAGAACCAACATAAACCTACAAAATTAAACACAAAATAAGGTTTTTCATTTGCAACCCTAAGGCCAAGATAAACAAAAGCTAAGACAAGGTTTTTCATTTAGTAAAACTGTCAGGAACAAAAAAACTTCAAAAAATTTTGGCAATGCGTAAAATAATGGTTGATTTTTGATTGGTTGCGCTAGCACCTATTTGTTTGATTATTGAAGCTTTGACCCAAAATGAAACTAAACTTCAAGATGGAATTTCCTTCTCTAGTTGGGCCTAAAAACTGGATATACCAGTAATATTTCCCCTTTAAGATTCCAAATTGCTCATTCTATACTCTCTATGACTGGGTTTCCTAGGCAACACTAATCAAACTCAAAGTTTGATAGAACCTGGCGAGGGTTCCAAGTCCTAATGCATTAAATAATGGCCCAATGGTCCCAAGTCCTAATCCTGTGATTATGCCACAACATAGATGGAATAAGTAGTGAGTGCTACTATCTTGATCCTAGAAAACATCTTTTACATATTTCCTTGTCTATTAAGAAGGAATATATTCTATATGAATTCTTTGCCTTTTTTTTTCCAAAATTTCCACAACTCTCTCTTAGACAAAACAAAGAAAAATATGCTTTTCATAAAATCGTTATACAAACCTTAAAACACTTGTTTGAAAATACAGCAAATATAGCATTACACTTTGATAGTAAAAATGGTGTTGCATTTTGTATTCTTCTTGGATCTCTTACATTCAGTCATCAGAAAAGGGCTGAATGACAAAGGGTATTAGTGGTACTTGCCCAAGTTATAGCCTTATTTGCTATTGGTAACTATCAGGAATGCCAATGAAAATCATGAGTTGGCCCATTGATATGCCAAATGGAGAGACTTTTACACATGAGAAATAAAAGAAACTACATGCAGGTTAAGAAAATGTACATTAAAAATGAAATTAAGAAAATTGAGGCCCTAATCAATGCTCTTTGTGTTAGACATGTATAAAGATGTTCCAAGAAGTTTGTGAAGCTAAATGGGAATTAAATTTTAGGGCTGCCTCAACCCCTTACTGATGGTTTTTTGCGATTCCAAATTATTTCCATAGTCAATGAATGTATACAATTGCACTATCAAGCATGAGTAACAAAACTAGCATCAAATCAACATTAAGCAGGAGCTAGCCTAATGCTACCCAAAAACAGCTATTGAAAATATTGAATTAGGAATAAACAAGTTCCATATTGCAAAACATCAACATAGAATCAAAAGATGAAAGTTGCAGAAGAAACAAATCAAAAAGCAACTTTAAGCAACGGCACTTCAAGTGTTGATACGGTTGCAGCCAGGGGAAGAGCCAAGTATAAAGGTGGGGGGTCCAAACCATTATACTTCATATGGTGGGTAGTGGGTGGAGGAAGTGGCAAACATGTAATAAAGTGGGTTCTTCAGTAACTTTACAAAAAATCCACTGTTGGGAAACCTAATACAAAGATAGCTCCCTCAATAACTTCTTTCTCATAAAGACAATTATCTTTGTATGCTAACATTGGTCAAATGTGAGTAATATGAAAAAAAAAAAACTCATTTCTTAACTTCTTCATGTTAAGATTTCTTTATAGTTTTTCTAGTTTCCTCAAGAAACTCATCCATATCAAATAGGAACATTGTTTGTTGATCACTCCCACATTGTTCCATCTCATCATGTTATCTTCGGGTCCTAATCAAGTGTGGAACACCCAATAATGCTTTGCAATGTGGAGTGTGGAAATAATCCAGAGAAATAAATAGGAATTTTGAACCATCCAAGTTGAACATCTTACATGCTAGTTGTGACAAAAAACCATGCGTAAGTTGATTGATACATTCTTGTTACCTTCTATATATCACAGTGAAATATTGATTCAGCCACCTGCCTACATATTAACAATTTATTGTGGTCTAAACACTTCCAAGACATATTTGATAAAATTGATCCCATCAGAATTGAGTTGAGGATCCAAATTCTAACATCACAACTGGTTTTTTAGTGCATTTGCAATGTATGGTATATATATCCAAAAAAACTTATCTTTTATAGATTGCAGAGTTGGGCAAGGCCACTCTCTCTCTCTCTTTTTTTATGAATGAATGGCATTTTATTAAATAGAGATATAAATAGTACAAGCATAAAGCACCCTAAGAGGAGGCACGAGGTGTTACCTCCCCTTAAAGGTGGTTCCAAACCCAATTCTTTTCAGATTGCAGTTACAAATTAGCCATAAATAGAGAATCCCTTGAAGCCCCTTGTTTAGCTAAAGAAACTGCCAAAGCATTTGCCGATTTACTATCCCATTGAAAGCTAACTAGCATGGTTCTCATAAGCCATTTGACTTTTTTGATGATGTCCCTATATCCCCAAATAACAGTTTATGGGTCTGACATCCATCCCACTATCACCTTAGAGTCTCCTTCAACTATCAAATTAGTCACTCCAAGTTGGTTGGAAATTTGTAGTCCTTGTACCACAGCTAATATCTCAGCCCTTGTAGAGTCTCCATAACCCACTGGACTTGAGAATAAGGACAGAATGTTGCCATCCTTATTCCTCAAGATCCCTCCTATACACGAAGGTCCTGGATTGCCTTGACTACCATCAAAGTTCAACTTTACAACTCCTTCCAGAGGGGGTAACCAACTTGCTTGTGTCTATTTTTCTTGGATGATGTGGAGACCACTGCTGCCCAACTCCTTCGAAGGTCATCACTAGAGTAATCCACAAAGAGATCAATAGTTTTTAGTCAAAGGAGTGCCCTTGTCAGTATACAATCATTTATTTCAGCAATGCTTCTCTCCTTCCCCTAAAAAATTCTGGCATTTCTTTCCTCCCAAATGGTCCATAAGAGGGTTGCCCTAATACATTTTCACATTACTTTCCCTCTCTTTGTTGGCCAACCAAAAAAAGACGAATCAAAAAGCAAATTTATTTCAAGAGGCAGGTTCCACCTGTACCCAAGCAACATAAAAACCCAATTCCAAATATTTACTATAAAAGAGCAAGAAATCAGTAGGTGATAACAGTCCTCATTATGCACTTTACATAAAATGCACCAATTAGGGGACAAGCATGAATAAGGTCTCTTTTTTGTACATTGTCCACAGTATTAATTTTATCATAATACACTTCTCAACAAAAACCAGCAATTTTTGGTGGAATTGTCCTTGACCCGACTTCTTTGACTAGGAACAACAAAGAGGAAGGAGTAGAGCAAAGGGACTTAAAGAAGGAAGAACAAGAGAAGGAACCACTCGAGGTCAAAGACCAAATTCTTCTATCTAGTTTAGGAGGGTCCAAACAAATAGAATCAAGTAAAAGTAAGAGCTTAGAGGCAGAAACTGATTCCTCATCCCTCAACCCTCTACGAAAACCAAAATCCCAATTAAGAGACAATGGGAGAATGGGGGGGTGAGAAAGAAACCTCGAAACAGGCTCCTTTTTATAGAGGGAAATAGAAAAAAAGGGAGGGATAGAGGTATTTTAATGGTTGGTTGCCCACCCAAACATCTTCCCAAACAAGCACAGAATTACCATTGCAGACATCATACCTTACGAACTTGAGAAATTTTGGGAAGATGCTAAAAATCACCTTCCAAGTTGTAGTGAGTGTGGGTTGTTGAGATACCCCGGCATCCCAACCAAATTCAGAACAACCATGGATGCTAGCCACCACCTCATGCCACAATCTCTCTCTTTCCAGAGACCACCTCCATAACCACTTGCCCAAAAGAGCTTCATTCTTATTTACTAGGTTTTCTAACCCTAAGCCCCCTTGTTCTTTGCTTCGACTCACAACCTCCCATCTGATCAAATGATCATTTTTCTCTGCACCTGGTTCCCACAAAAAATCCCTCATCAACTTTTCTATCTTCTTGGCTTCCCTCACAGATATCCAAAAAATAGACAAAAAGTAGATGGGTAAGTTTGCAAGTGTGGCCCTAATCAAAGCTATTTTACCCCCCATAGAGATATAGTTCTTTTTTCCAGGTTACTAGCCTTTTTTTCCAACTTCTTTACCACCGGGATCCAAAACCTACTTTCCTTTGGATTTGCATCTAGGGGAAGTCCTAGATAGGTCAAGGGCCAAGTAGAAATAAGGCATTCTAAGCAGGCAACAATAGACTCCAACTCCCTTCCCTCCACATTTAGCCTCACCACACAGCTCTTCTCAAGATTTATTTTCAGGTTTGAGACATTCTCAAAGAGGGTTATTAGATTTCTCAAATTCCTTGCCCTCAACAAATCATATCTCTCACAAAAGATTATGATATCATCTGCAAACTGAAGGTGGGTAACTGAAACTTGATTTCTTCCTAATCTCCATCCTCTTATCAATCCAACCCTTGTCTGCTTTTGACAAAAGTCTACTAAAAACATCACCAACCAATATGAAAAGGAAAGGGGACAATGGATCACCTTGTCGTAAGCCCCTACATGTAGGGAAAAAATCTTTTACTACTCCATTTACTAAAATTGCGTAATGGAAAGACGTCAGAGAACCACCTATCCACTAAATCATATGCCTTTTCAAGATCCAATTTGCAAACAAACCTTGCCTACCCAATCTTCTCATCTCTTCCACACTTTCATTTGCTTTTAAAATTTGGTCAACTATTTGTCTGCCATGAACAAAAGCATCTTGGGCTTGACTTATGATGAGGGGAATAACCTTTTTGATCCTCAAAGATAAGACATTTGCTAGTATCTTATAGATGCTTGTTACCAAGCTGATTGGCCTAAAGTCTTTGGGATGTTTGGCCTCTTTCTTCTTAGGGATCAAGGCTAGGAAAGTGGAATTTACTCCACGGATAATGACAGATTGTTCCTCAAATTCTTTGAAAACTTCTAACAAGTCTCCTTTAATTATGTTCCAACAGTCTTGAAAGAAAGCCATAGTAAAGCCATCTGGCCCTAGTGCCTTAGATCTATCCATTGAAAAAACTGCTTGTCGGATTTCCGCCTCCTCAAAGCTCCTTTCCAACCACAATTTCATCTCTTCAGACAGTGTAGGTCAATCCAACCCATCCAACTCCACTCGACTAGCTAGAGGTTTCCTTAATATAGATTTGAAATGTGTTACAAAATAATTGGCTATTTCCTCTTGAGAGTTCAACTCCACACCATCCACTTCAAGTTTAGTCACCAAGTTTTTCCTTCTTTTTCCATTGGCCATCTCATGAAAAAATTTGGTATTCTTGTCACATTCATTTATCCATTTATGCATAGATTTCTGCCTCCAAAATATCTCTTCTCACAAAAGAACCTCCTTTAATTCCTTTTTCAACCTCCACCTTAATTCTCTTTCCTCAGTATTCAGGGTTCGTTGAGATTCCTTCTCATCCAGGTTCTCTATTTGGGTCATTAGATTGGATTTTTGTTATTCTATTCTCCCAAAAAGGTCTCTATTCCATTCTCTTTAGTTCCCCTTCAGGCTTTTCAACTTCTTATGAAACCTTACCCCTTTCCACTTCACCCCCCTCATATATTGATTCCACCATTCCTCAATTTTTTTTACAAAATCTGGGTGTGAGCCACATATTTTCAAATCTAAAGGGTTTGGGTCCACTCCTAAAAGGTTCTTGTCTTAGCTCAATGGGACAATGGTAAGAGGTAACTCTAGGTAGAGCTTTGGATAGGAAGTCTCTCCAATGATTTTCTTAACTTTTGTTAAAAATGAACCTATCAAGCTTTGAGCAAGTTGGGCTTTCTTGGAAGTTGGACCAAGTAAAAAGGCCTTGCACAAGAGGAAGCTCCTTAAGCTTACTATAATTAATAAAATCATTAAATTTTCTTATACTAGTTGTAATGAGCCGTTGGGGGTTATTTGTCTCATTAACATAGCGTAATACATTAAAATCGCCACCCAAACACCAAGGACCCTCCCATAGTCCTTGGATTCCATATAACTCTTCCCAAAATTCATTCATCTCTTTATAAATATTAGGGCCATACACATTGGTCAACACCCAAATGAAACCATCGTTCACCGACTTGAACTTTACAGACACAGAAAAGTTTCTTATTAACTGATCCTCTGCCTCTACAACATCCTTTCTCCACAATTTGACAATACCCCCGGAAGCCCTCCAAGAGGGTGCAAAGGCCCAACTTATTCCTCTTGACTTCCATACACTTTTGACCCATCTTTTGTCAAATTCGACTAATTTGGTGTCCTATAGCATCACTATATTAGGCCTGTTCCTTCTGAATAGGCCTTTAATTAACCTCCTTTTCCTTACACTCTCTAAGCCCCTCACATTCCAACTGATGATTTTCATAGGAAACAAAAATTTAGAGCCCAACTAAGGCTAAAGGTTCCTACATGGGAGTCTTTCTTCTTCCCTTTTTGCCACTAAACTCAATGTCCCCTTCTATATTTGAAATCAGCCTCTCTACCTTAGTTATTTTCTTTTTCTTTCTATTATTTCCCACTCTCCGGGTGCTTGGACAGTTTTTTGGGTTCCCATTCTCACATTTGTTTTCCTCCAAATAATCCTTTGTGACCTTATACTCCTCCAATAGTTCACAGGTTTGCCCCCATATCCTCTCTGATTCTTCCTCCTGTAATTTTTTCAAGAGTAGCTCTCCCCCCTTCTTTTCACAGTTTTTGTCAACATTCTCAGAAACAACACCCATCCCCTCCCTTTATGCATACTCCTCAAGAAGAGCACAAATTAGATTTCAGATTCTCTCTAACTCCTCTTGATTTTTTCTCAACTTAAGCTCTATCTCCTTTTCAACACAACCATTAGCTATGCCCACACCTTCCCCTCTAAAAGTTGTTCTTTCCGGATGAGAAGCTGAGATACCTGTTTCAAGCACAGAACCCACATCAATACCAAAAACCAAATGAACAGACATATCTATACCAATATGGGGTGGGGACGAAGGTTCTGAAGTCCCAGAAAGGTAATCAAGGGTTGCCGCCAAACCTTGTGTCTGAGGAGAAAGTGGAAGTGTATTTGGTTCTATTAAAGTTGTGTTAACTGTGACATCCAAATCCACCTTAGCATTTTGTCCCCCAACCGCAGAATCTATGTTCTGTGAATAGAAAGATTCATGTTCCTCTGATTTGAGGAAGTGAGTGTGTTGCTCTGTTGAAAAAGGAATAGGCTCTGGGTTGAAAAGGGCATAGGTCTTGTTAGACAGTGTATACCCTTAGCTCCAATCAGAATGATGTACATTGTGACATTTAATGCAAATGAATAAAGTACATATATGATTTATGTTATAATGATGAGTTTCTGTATAATACCCTCAAACTAGACACATATGAGATTCGTGTTAGTTTAGAATCTTCACAGCCATTGGATAGATTTGGGGAGATTTATCCTGCCAAGGCTGACACTGATGTGCCGCCAAGTTGGTTGGGGTGGCATGTCTCAGCTGCCAGGGTGAGACCTGAGGTACATGCAATGTGGGTTTTCTTGAAACCCTGAACCGGACCAGAATTCCAGTATTGCCCTAGACATTGGAGATAGATGAGAAAAACTGGAATGTTACACTTGACCCCTAGACTCGATTATGATATTGCACTAGGTGTTAGATTGGGCTATCTTTGATATGCTAATCAGTGAGATCCTTAGAAGAGGTCAAAACCTGGGTATGATGGGACAGTCTGAGAATTCATCTGAGTGGGTGATCATAGTGACAGGATCAGCCCCTTTGTCGAAAAAAGTGAATGATCGGGGATGCACTCTCTCTGATGGAAACCAAAACTGCCGATAGTTGATTTCAACTGTTGAAATTTGTTTTGCAAAATATATTTATATAGAGATATACATAAATTTGTTTTGCAAAATATTTTAATTCCCGGGATCCATGTGAGTAGAGAGTGCAACACTGTACCTTGCAACCGAGGGAGAGGTCATATCTTGTCGGGCAGTGTTCGATCATTATGGGCTGAGAGGTTAAGTGTAAAACCATTGAGGGCAATACCTGATGGGCTAATCTTGCATCTGCCCACAGGGGTTTTATAAGGTGGCTTCACTCAGGGACCATTTAGTGTAAATGTTGAGCCCATTAAGATCCCATGGTGATGGACTCAGGGGTTCACTGTCTCTAACAGTGAATTTGGCCAAGCCTTGTAACAGAGGCTATGCTGAACCCATGTGCCCTATGTGTAGATCAATGTTTGGGTCCTACGCCATACAAGGATATCCAATTGGGCAGCAGATAGAAGGGTAAGTGAGCAAATTGACTTAATGGGCCTAAAGCCCAAATTGAACTAGCTTAATGTGATTAATTAAAAGATGACGATTTTGGGATTCAGACCAGCAGATAGGATAGGGATTATCTCTATCCACTCAGGGAGTCCAGATCCAAATAAAGATTTGGATCAGGAAACTTCTAATTAGATTAGGAGGGTTGATCTTTATCTGCAGATAAGATAAACGGTTATCCTTATCTCTTAAAGAGAGTACAGATCCAAATACAAGGTTTGGATTAGGAAACTCCTAATGGGTAGGAAAACCTCTTTTTAAAGGCTTTAAATAGAGCAGCAAGGGGCGAGCCAAAAACACATAGAAAAGAAGAGAGATCTTCTGGTTCACAGATCACAAGAAAGAAATCTTGCAGTTCGAGTACTTCAGATTTCTACCCTTTCCGGCTCTTGCCACCTCTGCTAGTTCGATCTCCACCTGTAGGAGCAATCAAGAAGAGTTCTTGATATTATCTTTTGGGAGAAAAGATAATCAGAAGTCGTACTCACCTGCCCTCCATCGAGTTTTTGCTGAAGAACCATCATGCTGATTCTGCTCCACCCTACGCTGTGTCATCTTTAGTGGGAGCAGTCTTTGGTATTCTCATTGGGCGTGAACACCTTCGTTGGGGGTTACTTCTACTCCGTATCAGGTATATCCCTTTCCTACCTTTTGGTTTCAGATCTGGTCTGGTTTAGGTTCAAGATTGATCATTGAAAAGGCAGTTTTCTAACATAGGGAATGTGATTCCCACATGGGAGAGAGAGGAATTTTTGAAATTTCCTCCAACCTACCTGCAGGGTTCAGCCATCCATCAGAGCCGGGTTCAAATCTTGAACTGAAATTGGCCAGATTTGAAATTGTGCAAATGGGCAGAAGGCGTTCTACCCAATTTGCGCAGATTGTTGATTAACTAGGAAATCGGTTCCCTGATTAAGGGTGATTGATCTGAAATTAAATCTTTTTAAGTCTGATTTATATTAAGAATTGTTCTTTGTATTTATCTTGATTTTTGGGTTGTTCGTACGGTGGAGATCGAAGTCTTGATTGGCGCAAGAAAATTGCGCACCTACTGTTCTATTCATTCTTGTCTGTAATTATTTTTTTTTTAATTTTTAGACAGAATGTATAGGAATTCTTTTTGATGTAATATTAATAGAAAATTAGGGTTTTTTATTTTATTTCATTCAAATTCGAAGCAGGTCGCGCAGAAGGAAGGAGTTTCACAGATTAGGGTCCGACTATTTGCAATTTGCAGTTTGAGAAACTGCAAACTACGAACTAACCTCTATTTTGCAGGGTAGAAGATCTACGAACAGCCCTTCTACTAATTCTTGAATGTCTTTTATCAGTAATTTAATTTCAGATCATAATCTTGAATTAAAGATCAAACCCTAGACCCATTCGAACCAGATTGGACCAAACTGGTTGGACCGAATCTGTGGTTCGATGGGGGCTATTCTCAGCCCTAATTTTTCACTCTTGGGTCTAGGAGTTGATGATTAATTGAAAGATGCAATTCAGCCCACACCTGTAAAACCTAGTTTTAATGTGTTAAAACTGCTTTAGCCCATTAACTGCATAAAAGCTATATGGGCCGAACTACTCTTTGCAATTCAACCCATATACCTAGATAATATTAATCAGTAATATTATGGATAATCATGGGCTTTAATTATGGGTTTTACAGATATTAATTGATTGGATCAATTCTGTTTTTCATGCATGTGATGTGCAACGTTCATGGGCCATAAGTACTTGGCCCATGCTGATACGATAATGGCTCTTACGCACACCATGACTGAATGCACATCATTGCCATGGTGTCCCTAAAGATCATTGGATGATCACCCTTCGTGGTGGGCCCCACACCTCCCCGAGAGGAACTGTGTGGATCCCTAGCCAATTAGGGCCCACCTAAATCTGGCTTTATGAAAGTTAGTGGGAGCCACTTTGGTTTGACCTAAATTAAACTAGGGCGTAATATTTCATTCCCTCCGCTGAAATATGAGTGCATGTGATAAGGAGATTCATATGATGAACTCTCTGAAGGCCTTCCATCATTACCATGAAGATGAGTCCTTTAGTAATGAGGAAACGCACCATAAAATTGGGTTATCCATTTGCTACTAGATTCGTTGGAATGTTTCATAAGATGATAGGGGCGTCATAGACCGATGTGGGAGGGGCCTATCCTAAAATGGAAGACTCTCTCGTGGTACCTTGGCGTTCACGAATATGATGGGTGAGCACTCACTGGACAGAAAGGTTTAACCTAAAATGGCAATGAACCTTGTCTGAAAGAGGCCAAAGGGAAAGTTCATAAGATGAGTGGATATGATCCTTCACAGAAAGGTGGTGGGGTTATGCAGCTGAAACAGTTGGCTCCATTCACCCTATGTGATTTCTCACATTTCCAGAGACATAATTCGCAATCTCCGTCATTGAGATGGGAGGGAAATCTCTGAGATGAACAAATGGGAATGAAATATAGATTAAAAGCCATATCTATGTAGATAACATGAATCAAATAAGGTTGTGGACTAATATTTGCTTTTATCAAAAATGACAAACGAACAATTCTCTAAATTGTTGGATGACAACAAACTTAAAGGCCCAAACTACGCTGACTGGTATCGTAACCTTATGCTGGTCCTGACATCTAAAAAGTTTGACAAAGTAGCTAAAAACCCTATTCCGGAACGTTCGGGTGATAGGGCTTATGAGGCCCGTAGGAGGGAGTACCAAGAATGAGAAGAGAAACATTCCCTTGCCCGTTGCTACATCATTGCATCATTGGACAATTTGATACAGTGGCAGTTCAATCAAATTGAGCTGGCCAAGGACATATTGGATAGTCTAAAGACAATGTATGAAGAGCAAAACCGTTCTACTCGCCAAAAGGTCTTGAAGCAGTTCATGACCGCACAGATGTCCAAGAACCAGTAGGTTCATGACCATTGTCTTCGGATGATGGGCTATATCAATGAACTTGAGGCTCTTGAATCCGGGCTTGACCATGTCACAAAGGTAGACGCCATCCTGAATTCTCTACCTCCTTCCTTCAATCCGTTCATCATGAACTATAACATGAACAAGCTGAATGTCAGCATTCAGGAACTTAGCAATATGTTGTAGTGGGCCAAGGAACTGATTAAGAAGGATGAGCCCATCGCCATGCTTGTTGAAGCTGGCAAATTGGGCAAGAAGAAGAGGAAGGCAAAGAAAATGCCTCAGAAGAAAGCCACTAAGTCCAAAAGGCAGAGGAAGGACAAAGCATTAGATGGTTATCACTTCTACAAGTAGGCCGGCAACAGGAAGAGGAACTGTCCTCAGTATTTGGAGTCCAAGAAATAAGGTAATTTTGAATCCTTTGTCATAGAAACCAATTTGTTGGTAACTTCTGCTTCCTGGTGTATTGACTCCAGGGCTTCGACTCATGTGTGTAACTCACTACAGGGGTTCAGGACAAGTAGAAGACTGAGTGACAAAGAGGTGACTCTTTACTTGGGGACTTCTGCAAGTGTTGCAGCTAGAACTATTGAAACTGTAGAGTTAATTTTCAGAGAATGAATTATTGTATTGAAAGATTGTCTTTATGTACAGAATTTGAGAAGAAATCTGATTTCTGTTTCAAAACTGTGTGCGGATGGATATTCTGTTCTCTTTAGTAATACCATTACTATTAAAAGAAATAACAAATTCCTCGCATACGGAGAACTTGAGAATGGTCTCTATGTTCTCCATCCTTCTCTGAAAACTAACATAATCGAAACTACGTCGGATGATATCCCCAAGAAAAGAACCCGTGATACAGTTAATCCCATGTGTCTGTGGCGTTACCGACTTAGCCATATTAACATAGATCGTATCATAAGGTTGGTAAATGATGGTCCTTTAGATTTTGTAACTGTAGAAGATCTTCCAACTTGTGAACCTTGGCTTCAAGGTAAGATGACGAAACAACCATTTAACGGTAAGCCTGAAAGATGTATAGGCACGCTTGACCTTATACATACTGATGTATGTGGTCCCATGAGTGTTGGACACGTAACCAACACGTTTATTTTATAACATTTATCAATGATTACTCATAGTATGGTTACGTGTACCTAATGAGACACAAGTCTGAATCCTTTGAAAAGTTCAGAGAGTTCAGACAAGAGGTCGAGAAGCAGTTAAGGAGAGAAATTAAGACCCTTCGATCGGATCGAGGTGGCGAGTATCTCTCTGACAAATTCAGGGACTACTTAAAGGACAATGGGATAGTATCACAACTAGCTCCTCCTGCTACACCACAGCTAAATGGTGTGTCAGAGAGGAGGAACCAGACTTTATTGGATATGGTCTGATCACTTTTTGTACACTCAGAGTTACCCATATCCTTTTGGGGTTACACATTAGAGACTGCGATATATGTGCTGAACCGGGTTCCAACCAAATTAGTTCCAAAGACTCCATATGAGCTTTGGACCGGTAAGAAACCAAGTGTGAGACACTTGAAGATTTGGGGTTGTCCGACACATGTTAAAAGAACGAGTGTGGACAAATTGGAATCCAAGACCAGCCGTTGCCTATTCATAGGCTACCCCAAAGGCTCTGTTGATTACCTATTCTATGACCCAGGAGAACAAAAGGTGTTCTGTAGCCGAAATGCCCATTTCTTGGAAGATGATTACATCCTGAACAATCATCGTCAAGAAGTTGATTTTGATGAGGAGAGCTTAGGGGTAGTGGGAGATGTCCCATAAGCTCTAGGTAATGACCAACCCAGAAGATCTACCTGGGTTTCCAGGCCTCCAGTTCGTTTTGACTATGACCAATAGTTACTTGGTGGAAACCACGACAAGTGAGGAGGATCCCGTGACTTATACGGAAGCTATGTTGGACATAGATTCCTTAAAATAGGTAGATGCCATGAGAGTTGAGATGGACTCAATGGAGACCAATGAAGTCTGGACTCTGGTAGATCCGCCCCGGGGTAAAAGCAATTGGTTGCAAATGGTTCTATAAGAGAAAGAAGGGCCCCGATGGTAAGGTTGAGACCTACAAGGCTCGTCTTGTGGCGAAAGGGTACACTCAGAAAGAAGGAATCGATTATGAGGAAACCTTTTTCGCTGGTGGCAATGCTTAAATCCATTTAGATCCTGCTAGCTGTAGCAGCGTACCATGATTACGAGATTTGGCAAATGGATGTCAAAACTACGTTCTTGAATGGAGATCTTAGTGAATATATCTATATGCAACAACCGCAAGGTTTTATAGCTGCAGGTCAGGGACACATGGTATGTAAATTTAATCGATCCATATATGGACTTAAGCAAGTTTGTAGGAGTTGGAACATCCGGTTTGACTCTACCGTCAAAAGGTTTGACTTTGAGCAAAATCCGAATGAGCCCTATGTTTACAGGAAATCTAGTGGGGATAAGGTTACATTCCTGGTTCTATATGTAGATGACATTGTACTCATTGGGAATGATGTAGGAATGTTGACTACGGTGAAAGTATGACTTTCACAGCAATTCTCCATGAAAGATCTTGGAGAAGCCTCCTACATACTAGGTCTTTGGCTCTATAGAGATAGATCGAAGAGGATAATAGGATTATCCCAATCTGCTTACATTGACAAGATAGTCAATAGATACAACATGGAGAACTCCAAGAAAGGAAATGTTCCTTTCAGGCATGGAGTCACTCTCTCCAAAGGTATGTCTCCCAAGACTCCCGAGGAGATTGAGGGCATGAAGGATGTTCCCCATGCTTCAGCCATTAGGGAGCATCATGTATGCCATGTTGTGCATTCGTCCTAACGTCGCTCAGGCAGTGAGTGTGGTAAGAAGATTCCATTCAAACGCATTGGACTGCTGTGAAAAACATACTAAACTACCTTCGAAGGACAAAAGAGTTTTGTCTGGTATTTGATGGTAGTTCACTTCCAGTCAGATCCAGATGATAGAAAGTCTAGATTTGGTTATATCTACATGATAGGATCGTGTGTTGTTAGCTGGAAGAGCATCAAACAAGGGTCCTAAGTAGTAAGAATAATAGTCCACAACCTAAGCTGAACACATTGCCATAAGTGAGGCTGCCTAATGAATGAAGGTGTTCATTCTGGAATTTGGAATTCAACACATCACCCATTCCACTATTGTGTGACCACACTGGATCTACGGGAGATTGATGTTAAAAGGTAGCATCAACGGAGAATGTGGCAGACCCATTGGCTAAGCCACTGACATAGAAAGTGTTTGAGAAACACGTGGAAAGTCAGGGACTCTGGCTTGTACCCGATTAGACCTAAGTGCAAATGGGAGCTATTAGATAGTGTATGCCCTTAGCTCCAACCAGAATGATGTACATTATGACATTTAATGTAAATGAATACAATACATATTTGATTCATGTTATTATGGTGAGTTTCTGTGTAATACCCTTAAACTGGACACATATGAGACCCGTGTTAGTTTAGAATCTTCATAGCCGTTGGATAGATCTAGGGAGATTTATCCTGCCAAGGCTGACACTGATGTGCCGCCAAGTTGGTTGGGGTGGCTTGTCTCAGTTGCCAGTGTCAGACCTGAGGTACATGCAGTGTGGATTTTCTTGAAACCCTGAACCGGACTAGAATTCCAGTATTTCCCTAGACCCTTGGAGATAGATGGGCAAAACTAGAATGTTACACATGACCCCTAGACTCGATTATGATACTGCACTAGGTGTCGGATTGGGCTGTCTTTGATAAGCCAATCAGTAAAATCCTTAGAGGGGTCCAAACCTGGGTATGCTGGGACAGTCCGAGAATTCATCTAAGTGGGTGATCATAGTGACATGATCAGCCCCTTTGTCGGACAAAGTGAATGATCGGGGATGCACTCTCTCTGACAGAAACCGAAACTACCGGCAATTGATTTCAACTATTGAAATTTGTTTTGCAATATATATATTATGGTGTCAAAATGTTTGCAAAAGGTTTTAATTCTCGGGATCCATGTGAGTAGAGAGTGTAGCACTGTACCTTGTAGCCGAGGGAGAGGTCCTCTCTTGTCGGGCAGTGTTTGATCATTATGGGCTGAGAGGTTAAGTGTAAAACCATTGAGGGTAATACCTGATGGGCTAATTACACATCTACCCACAGTCCTTTTAATGTAACGGTTTCTGGTCACGTATCATTTTTTTTTGCTAAGTACCTCATCAGCTCGTCTGCTCCCAAGTGGCCGATGACTCAGAGGTTGAAGTAGAGCTCCCTAGTGTAGCGCAACCCGGTTGCTCCCTACAGGAGATGACCTGCTCATCTTTGTAGACGACGGGAACTGAGGAACCCATCCTCCTTCCAGGAGATGATATGCTCATCTTTGTGGACGGTGGGAACTGAGGAGCCCATCCTCCCTACAGGAGGTGATATGCTCATCTTTATAGACGACAGGAACTGAGGAACCTGCAAGAATTGAATCAGAGATCCCGGGGTGGCTTACCTGGCGGGGTCACTCCGATGGCTAAGTTAGCACTTAGTAGTAGAGAGCTTGAAGATGATATCTAAGAGTTAGAGAGCTAGAGAGCAAGGGTTACCATCTCATCTCATCCTCTTCTTTGCCTCTGGGGGGGGGGGGGGGGGGTGAGGCCTTTATATACTGGAGTCCTCGTGGGTTTGGTGGAGCAGTTCCTGGATTCCTACTGTGATGGAACTTGCTTTCGTGTTAGGTGGGGATAAAGCCACCAACCGGTAAGGTTGCTCATCTCCGCCTGAATCGGGGAGTGGTTGAGCTAATATAGCCGTTACAAGTCACAATCCCGTAAAATGCGGGGTATGGTGATGAGCTCCTCGGGGTTGTCATACGGTGGTTGGTCTAACTAGGAGGCGAGCTGCCCGTAAGATGCTAGGTTGCATGGTGGCGAGCTACCTGTGCAGTGCCAAGTTGTCTAAGTTGCCAGGCTACATGATGGCGAGCTGCCTATGAAGTGTCGAGCTGTCTGTAAGGTGCCAAGCTGCATGATAGCGTGCTGCCTAGTGGCGACTGCCTGTGAAGTGCCAGGCTACTTGGTGGCGAGCTGCATGTGAAGTGGCGAACTGCCTGTGGCGAGCTGCCTATAAGTGTCAGGGTGCTTGGTGGTGAGCTACCTATGGCGAGCTACCGGTGAAGTGGCAAACTGCCTGTGGCGAGCTGCCTATAAGTGCCAGCCTGCTTGGTGGCGAGCTGCTTGTGGCGAGTTGCCCGTGAAGTGGCGAATTGCCTGTGGCGAGCTGCCTGTAAGTGCCAGGCTGTTTGTAAGTGCCAGGCTGTTTGTAAGTGCCAGGTGTCATAATGTCATTGGAGGGCCAAATCCGCCCTCATCATTTGCCCCCCACTCCCGAGCTGAAAGTAACTCAGTGAAGGGAGTAGATTTCTCCTTTTGGCCCGGCCTTTGATGAGCTCATAAGCGCTGATTCAGTTCCTTAGGCTCTGGGAGCTGCTTGGAAGCGAGCTGCCCGCAAGGTGCCGAGGTCTCTGCCAGTTCGGTACTTTTAGCCCTTAGGCTATGGGAGCGACTTATAGTCCACTTTTGTTGATTTTGTCCATGCCGAAGAGACGAGTGTGTCTTGTGCCCTTGCCAAGGAGGCGACTGGGACTAGCTCGCCCATGCCGAAGGGGCGACTGGGTCTTAAGTGTCCATGCCAAGGAGGCGATTGGAATTTGCTCGCCCATGCCGAAGAGGTGACTGGGTCTAAAGTGTCCATGCCAAGGAGGCGACTAGGACTTGCTCGCCCATGCCGAAGAGGCAACAGGGTCTTAAATGCACATGCCAAGGAGGCGACTGGGACTAGCTCACCCATGCTGAAGAGGCGACTCGGTCTTAAGTGCCCATGCTGAGTTGGTGACTGGGACTAGCTCACCCATGCCGAAGAGGCGACTGGATCTTAAGTGCCCATGTCGAGGAGGCGACTGGAACTAGCTCACCCATGCTGAAGAGGCGACTGGATCTTAAGTGCCCATGCCGAGGAGGCGACTGAGACTTAGCTTGCCCATGCCGAAGAGGCGACTAGGACTTAGGTGCCCATGCCGAAGAGGCGATTGGGACTTGTGTGATGCCGGGGTCTTTTATCAATTCGTCAAGTTCGCGCCTGAGCCAAGCTGCTAGGTCGACGGCCGTGCTAGGCTGCTAGGCCGCCAGGCCGCGTCAAGCCATGCCAGGTCGCGCCAGGCCGCCGGGTGGGCGCCTTAGAGCTATGATTGCACTACATCAGCCTCGTAATGTTGGTCACCCACTCCTACAAGAAACTACTAGGAGTTCGGCCTTTGGGGGTAGCACTACTAACTTTAGGTCGCCAACTCACACAGGAGCCTTGGAAGGCTCGACCAGCAAGGGCGCCCATGTAGTCTGTTGGCCGCCAACTCCTGTGGAAGCCACAAAGAGCTCATCTTTGTATAGGGGACCTCTTGAAGTGGACTGGTGATGTTTTATTTGAATTGAAAGTAAAGTTGGTAGAGCTGCTTAGTCTGTTAGCTCCCTACATAGTCTTTGAGTTCATAAAAAATGGGAACTATAAAGCGAGAGCTTCAGTTTCTAAAAAGTGAGGACTTAGCTTTCTAGGAGAAGAGGACTTAGCTTTTTGTAGGATGAGAACTTAGCTTTTTGTAGTGTTTCCCACAGACGGCGCCAAATGATGTAACGATTTCTGGTCACGTATCATTTTTTTGGCTAAGTACCTCGTCAGCTCGTCTTCTCCCATGTGGCCGATGACTCAGAGGTTGAAGTAGAGCTCCCTAGTGTAGCGCAACCCGGCTGCTCCCTGCAGGAGATGACCTGCTCATCTTTGTAGACGGCGGGGACTAAGGAACCCATCCTCCCTGCAGAAGATGATCTGCTCATCTTTGTTGATGACGGGAACTGGGGAACCCATCCTCCCTGCAGGAGGTGATATGCTCATCTTTGTAGACGGCGGGAACTGAGGAACCTGCAAGAATTGAATCAGAGATCCCGTGGTGGCTTACCCGGCGGGGTCACTCTGATGGCTAAGTTAGCACTTAGTAGTAGAGAGCATGAAGATGATATCAGAGAGTTAGAGAGCTAGAGAGCAGGGGTTACCATCTCATCTCATCCTCTTCTTTGCCCCTTGGGGGGGGGGGGGGGGTGAGGCCTTTATATACTAGAGTCCTCGTGGGTTTGGTGAGCAGTTCCTGGATTCCTACTGTGATGGGACCTGCTTTTGTGTTATGTGGTGATAAAGCCACCAACTAGTAAGGTTGCCCATCTCCGCCTGAATCAGGGAGTGGGTGAGGTAATATAGCCGTTACAAGTCACAATCCTGTAAAATGCGGGGTACGGTGGTGAGCTCCTCGGGGTTGTCATACGGTGGTCGGTCTGACTAGGAGGCGAGCTGCCCATAAGATGCCAGGCTGCACGGTGGCGAGCTGCCTGTGCAGTGCCGAGTTGTCTAAGTTTCCAGGCTACATGATGGCGAGCTGCCTAGTGGCGAGCTGCCTGTGAAGTGCCGAGTTGTCTGTAAGGTGCCAGGCTGCATGATGGCGAGCTGCCTAGTGGTGAACTGCTTGTGAAGTGTCGGGCTACTTGGTGGTGAGCTACCTGTGAAGTGCCAAGTTGTCTGTAAGGTGCCAGGCTGCATGATGGCGAGCTGCCTAGTGGCGAATTGCCTGTGAAGTGCTGGGCTGCTTGGTGGTGAGCTGCATGTGAAGTGGCGAATTGCCTGTGGCGAGCTGCCTATAAGTGCCAGGCTGGTTGGTGGGAGCTGCCCGTGAAGTGGCGAACTGCCTGTGGCGAGCTGCTCGTGAAGTGGCGAACTGCCTGTGGCGAGCTGCCCGTGAAGTGGCGAACTTCCTGTGGCAAGCTGCCTCTGACGAGCTACCTATAAGTGGCGAGCTGCCTGTAAGTGTCAGGCTGTCTGTAAGTTTCAGGTGTCATAATGTCATTGTAGGGCGAAATCCGCCCTCATCACCTTGGGTTTTATAAGGTGGTTTGACCCAGCGACCATTTAGTGTAAATGTTGGGCCCATTAAGAGCCCATGGTGATGGACTCAGGGGTTCTCCGTCTCCTACAGTGAATTCGGCCAGACCTTGTAACAGAGGCTGGGTTGAACCCATGTGGCTGATGTGTAGATCAATGTTTGGGTCCCACGCCATACAATGATATCCAACTAGGCAACAAATGGGAGGGTAAGTGAGCAAATGGACTTAATGGGCCTAAAGCTCAAATCGAACTAGCTTAATGTGATTAATTAAAAGACGGTGATTTTGGGATTCAAATCAGCAGATAGGATAAGGGATTATCCCTATCCACTCAGAGAGTCCAGATCCAAATAAAGATTTGGATCAGGAAACTCCTAATTAGATTAGGAGGGCTGATCTTTATTTGTAGATAAAATAAGGATTATCCTTATCTCTTAAAGAGAGTATAGATTCAAATACAAGATTTGGATTAGGAAACTCCAAATTGATTAGGAGAACCTCTCTTTAAAGGCTTTAAATAGAGCAGCAAGGGGCGTGCCAAAAACACACAGAAAAGAAGAGAGATCTTTTGGTTCGCAGATCACAAGAAAGAAATCTTGCAGTTCGACTACTTCAAATTTCTACCCTTTCTTGCTCTTGCCGTCTCTGCTAGTTCGATCTCCACCTGTAGGAGCGATCAAGAAGAGTTCTTGATATTATCTTTTGAGAGAAAAGATAATCAAAAGTCGTGCTCACCTGCCCTCCATCGAGTTCTTGCTGAAGAATTCGGTTCTTGCTGAAGAACCATCATGCTGATTCTGCTCCACCCTACGCTGTGTCATCTTCAATGGGAGTAGTCTTTGGTATTCTCCTTGGGCGTGAACACCTTCGTTGGGGGTTACTACTACTCCGTATCAGGTATATCCCTCTCCTACCTTTTGGTTTCAGATATGGTTTAGTTTAGGTTCAAGATTGATCATTGAAAAGGCAGTTTTCTAAAATAGGGAATGTGATTCCCACATGGGAGAGAGAGAAATTTTTGAAATTTCGCCCAACCTACTTGCAGGGTTCGGCCATCCATATGATGGATCTCTCATCCCTTCAGGTCTTTAGACAATCCAGCCCATTATCTTGGTCTTCATGTTTTTGACTTTCCAATCTACCCACTTCTTTTGGAGGAGCAAAAGCCTGATTATCGATTTTTGTGAAAATTCTATCAAACCTATGATCTTCCCATCCTATCCTTCTGTCATACCTCTGAACTTCCAATCCCAACCTTCCATGTAGCACCTGTGCCTCTACTTGTTCATCTTCTACCTTCCGACCTTCCCTTCATTGTGCAACTTCAATGGAGGAAGCCAACCACACTGGGATGAATAGTCTATGCACATAGAAAATTATTTTCCTAGGGATTTCCTCTGATTTGACTCCACTCAAGAGGAGGGCTGCTAAACAAAGATCTCCTCAAAATTCACCATCGAGATGTGCACCACAAAGAACAACAATGAGAGAGGCTACTTCATGTTTCCACAGATGAAAAGGCAGCCCTAATACTCGAATCACCACTCCATCCATAATCGAAATTGTCTGTGTTAGATGAGGGAGTCCAATGAAACACATCAAAAGACCCCTAGACTTGTTGGAAGCTCTTAGTAGAAACTTCCATCAAATTATCAAGGGGATTGAGTACTGCTTTAAAACTGTTAACAAGAGTTAATATGAAAGTACTTCTTAACCTCAACTTATCTTGCATAAGATCAGCAACTTTCTTCCAATCGGAGATTGGACTTTTACCTTCAACTACTAGCATCATTTCCCACACTTATCACCTGAAATTAATGTTCACAGGGGTGGCTGTACTTTGAGCCAAAGCTATAGGGTCATACTTAGAGCCCGAAGGTTCAAAGGGAGATTGCAGTACATACACTTGAGAGATCTCCTGTTTTTCTTTCTTCCAGTTAGTTAGAAGAGAGCCTTAAGACTTTCAGCAACCCCCTACTAACCTTGGCTATCTTTCCTTCTGGGAAGCATACCAATTGTTTCTTACCCTTGGCAAAGAACTCTGTAAGGGTAATGTAAAATCCTCTATAGTTCCTTCTGCATTCCAAAATGTACCTTCTTCTTGTTGCCATAACTCTTTCTTTCCAACTTGGGTTCTTCCCTTTGTTTGCAGCCTCAACCAGAAAATGTTTGAGCCATTCCATTGTCTCTTTTCCTTCTACCAATACAGTTGCATTCTGCTTCTACCTTATCTTCAAGCTAAGTTGTCCCTTGATTTTTAACTCCTCAAACAGAAAATTCTTAGCCTCCACTTATAGATTGATTAAATACCTAGACATAAGGTCAGCCAAATCCAAGCATTCGTATCTATATCACCTACCAAATTTTTTACCTAAGCAATAGGCCTCCAAAAAGCCTAGGCAAGGCATTAACTACACTAAAAAAATTTTGGCCAAGTAATTGGATTAAACCCAGATAGGGTCATATCCAAATCTGAATTCAATTCATTATATCTAGATACCCATTTTATTTCAAAGCTTATATATCTGTATAGAACCAACACAATCCAACAAAATTAAATACAAAATAAGGTTTTTCATTTGCAGCCCTATGGCCAAGATAAACAAAAGCTAAGACAAGGTTTTTCATTCAGTAAAACTGTCAGGAACAAAAAAAACTTTGAAAAATTTTGGCAATGCCTAAGATAATGAATGAGCTGAAGTAAGCCATATCTAAACTTCAAGTTGCTCTAGTTATTTGCTCTAAGCAGAATCCATAATTATTAAGTTAAAAGATGAATGCTGATAAATTACCCTAGGAGACCAAGCAAATGTTTGAAAGCTCTTGTTTCCTTGTAATTTGGGCAACTCTTCAGTAAAGAAATTATAAACTTACTTCATTTTAATAAATAAAGTTTAATTGCTGATCAAAATTTCTCACTATACATGATGTTTAATCGTACATGCTGATTTATAGAATCATTAATACGATTTTTTACCTACCTTTCAACATTGGCTAGTTGTGAATTCAATTTGTTGATTAGTAATGGTCAAAGTTCAAAATATGAACACACATGATACCAAAAAATTGTGTATCATGCAAGGATTAAAGTATCGGTATCGGGTATCATATCGGACCACTCGAATACGGATACGAATACGAATACACTTTGGAAATGCATGGATATGCCAAAAAATGCATATAAATTCAATAAACATATTAATAACATTATTTTTAAGATCAAAATAGTGATAATTAATGTATAGATACATAGAAAATGTATATTCTAAAGGTATATGTGAAGAAATATACTACAATTAATATAGTGAGATGCATAGAAATCATAAAATTTTATTGATATTGTATCAATCAAGAATCCGGGAACATATATATATATATATATTAAAAATTAATACATGCACAAAACTATTATTATGTTATTTTCTATTGAATTTCAAGGCACAAAACATATGCAACTATTATATGTGAATTATTATGTCGATTATTTTGTATTTTACTATTTTTAATTTTTAATATTAACTAAAAATCAACTAAAATTTAATTCTCAAATGTTTAGTTAACAATATTTTTATCTTTGTAAACAATAAAAACGTTATTATAAAATGTAACTAAAATATAAAATAAAAATTTATAATAATATATAATATTAACTTAAAATATATCAAATATATTAAATTTTCTAATATACACATCATATGCAAATTCATAATTTTTAACTATTAAAATAATTATTCCATTATTAATATTTTTGTTTCCATAAATTTTGAGATAAAAAAATCATTTTTTGATATAAATGTAGATTAATGGATTTGACAAATTCAATTTATATTATATTCTCGAGGTTTTTGTAAATAACATTTTTATTTTTATAAATAATATATATATATATATATATACTTTTATTTAGTTCACATTAAAATATTAATTAATAATTTATAAAATTTTAAGATACATGTCATGTTAAAATTTATAAATATTAAGTACCAAAATAATTTTTCTATTATTAATATCTTTTTTTTTGTATAAATTTCTTGAGATTAAACAAATTTTTTTATATAAATATGGATTTAAGAAATTATTTATTCTATTAGTTTATAAAATATTAGTTTTGAATATTATTTTTTTTATTTTTCTGGAATTGTTAAACATAAATGTAATTTTTTTTGTATTACATTTGGACACTAGAATATAAAGAAGTTATTTTATTTTATTAGATTGCACAAGATTAAAAGTGGCTTAATGGTTTATGTGCGCGTTTAAGGTTTAAATCCTTGGTATCATGCATATTAATTGGTTGATGCACTTTTTTTTTTTTTTAATTTTTCAGTCTCATAATTGAGAGAGAGGCTGATGAGGATTCCTTCTATCATCCAAAACATTCAAAATCCCTAAACCTTCTTGTATTTCATATCTTGCTCTTGAGTCATTCTTGCAAGTTTTGGTTGGCATTTATGTGTTGGATCCTAAGTGGGCCCATTTAACATCATAGATCAATTATAGTTTAAGCTATAGTTGTATGGGAAAACAATGCTCCAGATGTTTAACATCCTTACCTATTTTTCGTGGATGTACCTTTTGTAGTAATTTTGTGTTTCTTTACATTGAGTTAGTTTTAGTTGGATCAGGCATGCATTATTAGAGTTACTTTAAGAGTTAAGAATCCTTATTTGAGTGTCCCTATGGGTTGGGTCACCCATAGGTTTGTTTTGTTTTAAGTTGTCTTGGGTCAATTTTTCTTCTCTATCAACTATTTATTCTCTAGGTGGTTTGTCTCTATGTTGTTTGTCATTACAGCAAGAGCTCTTATCTTTATTTCTAATTTCTGGTTCATTCCTTTGTGGATAGCAAACTGTCCACACTCTACATGCTTCTCCATCCCTATTCTACATCCTGGATCACCCAAAGCCCCTCCTTCCTTCACCCCACAAAGCCCACCACTAAAATTTTGAACTTTCTACTTTTAATGCTGAAATTATCTAATTTTCTTGATGGTATTGATTCCTTCAAGAAGCTCTTGGTGTTGATTCCATATAGTTCCTATAGCTATTAGTTGCTGGTAGACCTGTTCATGGGCTAGATAGCCCAACGAGCTGGCCCGACCCGACCTGTTATTTAGTTGGGCTTGGTCATAATTTTAGGCCCACGGGCTCAGGCTCAGGTCTAAAGCACTGGACCAAACTTTTTTTCGAACCGGGCTCGGGCTTTCTCAAAAAATCCCAGTCCGAGTCGAGTCCAACTTGATACTATATATTAAATAAAAATATATTTTATTTTATAAAAAATATATATACAATATTTTTTCTTTGTTCATTTTTTCTTTTTTTCCATGTAATAGTGAGATGCTTATTATTTTTTGAGTTTTGAAGGTTTTTAATATAAATAAAACACTTTTTTATTATTTCTGGCTGGGCTTGGGCTCGGGCCTAGGCTTTGGGCTTTATATGAGGGCCGGGATTGGGCTCAAGACTTAGGCTCGATGGTCAGGCCAGGCTCGGGCTCGGGCCTGAGTGTATTTTGTTGATACATATACAAAGCCCGGTCTGGCCCAGCCTATGAATAGGCCTAGTTGGTGGATAAGTTCAGGTGCTAATTCCTAAGTTATTTTTATCTTTTTTCTCTTTTTTATTTTAGCAGGTCCATCCCACATCAACTATGATGAATAGAAGAGTAATATAACTTGGTTAATTTAAGTGTAGCTAAAAGAACTTCTTTTCCGATAGTTCTTATAGCTATTAGCTGTTGGATAAGTTCAGGTACTAATTCCTAAGTTATTTTTATCTTCTTTCTCCTTTTTTTTTTTCAGGTCCAGACCACATCAACTATGATGAATAGAAAAGTAGTATAACTTGCTTAATTTTAAGTGTAGCTGAAAGAACTTCTTTTCCTATTTTATTTTACTTTCTGCAAATTTAATCAACTAAAAAGTACAACACAATAAACAAAATATAAGAAAATAATAAATGAATAAAGAAGAGTGTAAGCTTATATATTTTAGTATTTAATCATCCAAATACTTCTAAACCAAACAATTAATATGAAGATCAAGGGACTGACCAACATTTTGCATGACTTGTAGCTTTAGTTATTATTTCACTCAAAGTTCTATAAAGTATCTTGATGTTCTAGGAAAGAGTCTGAAATCTCAAAAATTTCAGATTTTCACAAGAGAAAAAGAAAAAGAAACATAAGAAATCTAAGTTATAATGGAGAAAAACCAAAACAAAAAGTAAGAATTTTTGAAAATTCTCACTTGTTGCTAAAAATCCTTACCTATCATTATGTTGCACCAAACTACATTGTTGGGATGCTTGAGCTAAAAAACCTGAAATACTGAAAAACTACCATAAGTTGAACCACCGAAACTGATATTGATTTTAACCCTTTTTGAATATGCTTCGGTGTTGATGAACCAAAAAACCTATATCTGATCAATAAAAATCTATTGTTAAACCAAAACAGTAATCACAAAAAATTGGAACAAAAAACACAAAACAGGAAATCTATTTATAAAACCTAAATCTAAAAAATATATGAGAAAAAACAAAGGTTAGAAATTACCACTGATATGAGGAAAATCCTGACACTGCTGAGAAGTATTCCGGCATGCATTCCGATTCAGTCTTCTTCCCATTAACGCAATAACTCCGATTATCTTTGAAATCAAAGAAACTAAACACTTGGAGTTCCATACGTGACAAGTGTCAATGCCGAAACACCCTCTGCTACTTTTCTCTTATTCGCCTTTTAGCACCAAAACATTCATCAAATGGAGAAGACTGTTTTCCAACGCCAATAACAAGATGCTTGCCTAATAAGACAATCGTCATTTGCAGTATTGCAGAGGGATGAGAAACTATTCGTCAAATGGAAAAGAGACTTTCTGCTTTCCAACGCCAAGAATAAGGTGTTCACCCAAACATTTGTAGCCTAGGGGTAATAGGGGTAATATTGAGATATCGATTACTCTACTTGTCCCACTCCCAACATTTGTAGCATAGGGGTAATATATCAACTACTCTACTTGTCCCATTCTCTTTAGGGTAGGATTGCAAATATGAAATCAGGATATTGGATGATTTATAGCCTAGGGGTAATATATCACCTACTCTACTTGTTCCATTCTCTTTAGGCATTTTAAAAGGGTAGGATTAGAAATATGAAATCAGAGTAATGAACGATTCATCCATTTTCTTCTTTTTTATAAATGGGTAAGAAATATCAAACTTGAAAAGAGCTTTTGTAATTCAATTTTGACTTTTCAAACCAAATGCTAATATATTGACTTCATTTAAAAGATAAGGATGCATTTTTATATGTCAATAAAAGCAAGCCCCAAAAGAATAAGACTTAAAGCAGTCATTTAGCTACAAGAGCATCATCTCTTTGGCTATATTTAAATCAAGGCACTAGATTTGAATCCTACTCTATTGAAAACAAAATAAAACCCTTTAAATAGCAAAGACTCAACAATACATCGGCTGCCAAAATCATCCTGACGAAAAGAGAAAAAGATTGCATTAGCAATAAAAAGAAATGGCTCCTATCTCTCCCTCTTTATATCTTTATTGTGCAAATCATAATACAAAACAATAAAAAGCATTTATATTAGCCAAAATCTGTGAAAACAATGAGATATAAAGAGGGAGAGAGGAGCCATTTCTTTTATTGCCTATGTTGGTTGGTATCCCTAATCCAAATTTGTGCTGAAACACCAATTTGGTGCATCTATAAATATTTCCTACAACAAATAAGAAAATGTTAAAGACTTAAAAAAATACTCATTTTATTTTCACAACATTTTATGTTTAACTCTATAAATACCTTGCTTGTTTATTTTTCAAATGTGCTTTAAGCTATTGAAGCCTGTAGCAAGTCTGTCATGGTGATGGGGTTTTGAGTTGCAAATTGATTAAGAACTAGGGTATTTGCCAATTCAAGGGTGTCGATATTCATTGCATATGGTTGACATGTGGTATCTAGCTGATTAAGATCAAGAATATTTGTCATGCTTAGACCAACACCATATGATTCCTACCAAATGAGAAATGACAGACACAAATAAATAAATCTAGAACTAAAAAATATATTAGTAAAAGTAATTAAATAATGCATATGCGAGTTGAGATAATACCAAAGCAAGAAGAGCTAAAGGTTGAGTTTCAATTGTCAAAGTATCTGGGGTTTTTGGTTGGAGTCGGTAATTTTTTTCTTTTATTTTTTTTTCTTTTCTCAAATGGTTGCTTTATTTTGCTACCACCACTACTAATCTTGCCACTCTTGGGCTTTGCAAATCCTGCCACCTTGTGTGTGAGATCATTATGGACTTTGTCTGTGTTTCCTTCATTTTCTAAATTATCAGCATCACCTAATTGACAAGATCCTAATTGACTGCCATGTTGTAGATATACATCCAAATCATCTTTGATATTAAGAAAATGAGCAGTCTGTGCATCATCTGAAACTTTTGCTTTTATTATTTTCTCAACTCTAATATGGATCATTTAGAACCCATTCAATTCATACCGATAAGCCTTTTCATTTTCTACAATCCGATTAGATATGTCATGTGAAACTCTCACCAATTCAGTTGACCTCATAGTATATCCACGATTAGAATCAAGATTAATTGCACAACCATGGTAGTCTATTGTAGTCCCATCTTTTGCATTTCTTGTTCATCGTTTTAAAATGTACTAGGATAGAAGATGCATTACCTTATTTTCATAAAGCACCTTCAATGCATGACCACAAAAGCAGCCCCACAAACTCAAAATTTCTACAACTACATGAAATTGATAGATCCAATGGTGAAAATAATACATCATGCACATTTTTTTTGCCATACATGCTTATAGTGGTCTTAATCCCTTCATCAACCTAAAATCGATTGCCTACGAAGCAAACCATAGAGTTGTGGAACTCCTCGAATTCACTAAAAACTATGGGAGTATAAATTGTTGTAGCTTGTTCAAGAATCGACAATTAGATGCTCAAGTGGGGTTTGCTATGAATCATCATGAAATCCATTTCTAATTCTTTTTGCCATCTATCTCTCACAACTCTTTCAAAATGGTCAAAAAATCAAGATATATTCAACGATGATTCCAAATAACCCCTTAACAAGCTATTCATGCTTTCACTCCTTTGAGTGCTTTTCATGTTATCAGAAAAATGGTTTCTCCATAAACCAATGCCCACTTATCTTTTATTTCAAACCAGTGTTTTCAACCCGTTGTTGACTCGACCGGTCGAACCATTCAAACCGTCACTCGGACAAGATTCCGGGCCTGGTTCAGTCAAGATCCGTTAGATGGTCAAAAACCGTTAACTTGGTCAAGAACTTTTTGACCCGCCCGGTTCGACCGTTGACCTATTCAACCCGGTCACCGTGTTGCGGGTTGCACACTCAATGTATGCAAATTTCCAGAGGCCATAACTTTGCACTCCGATGTCTGATTGAGGTGATTTTTTTTTTTGTATAACTTTTCGAGATCTATGTGTCTCAAGGTGGTAATGATGCCTTGCCCCACTATTTTCGTAAAAAGCCCCTTTTGGCCTTAAATTGCAATTTTTAATACTTTTATAAATAAAAAATAAAAACTAAGTTAAAAAATATAAATTAAACATAAAAATACATATAACATATCTAAAACATATTTGTACATTATTTATTTATAAAATATATATTTATACACATATATACATATGTATATATATACTTAATACATATATATGATGGTGCGGTATGGTCTAAACCGTTCGACCTGGCTGGTCGAACCGGTGATCCGCGACCCGGAGGCAAAAATAGTTCGACTTCTGGGTCGGTTTTTAAAACATTGCTTTAAACAACCCTTTCGACCATGTATTTTCTTTCAAACCATACTGACAAAGCATTTCTTCCCACACCTTGAGAAATTCATCATCTTCTTCGTAATCATATATCAATTTGTTGAAATCTTTCTCAAAAGTCTTGGAAACACAAAAACAGATGGGACAAATGTTTAACGACATTCTAATAAATGTGCCAAATAGAAAGGCGATGATTAACCCCTGGAAAGACATACTGATGGCCTTTGCCATTGCTTCTGTTAAGATCATTATTGGTTTTTTCCCACCCATTGCATTCAATAATTTTTTAAAAACCCACTTAAATGATTTAGTAGTCTCATCATACACTAATGTAGCCCCAAATATTATTATTTGCCTATGGTGATTAACACCAATGATCCCGATTGGTTCTGAAGGTGGTATCAAAGTAGTTACAACACCCTTCGACCGGAAGGAGTCTTCGTCACTGTTGCTTCATCCATTAGAGGCAAAACCTATTTGAGCATATCTTCAATTTTTGCCATTTGAGCTAAGATCCATTCATGGTTCTTCTCCATACGGTTGAGACAGAAGAACTTGGAGACTTTCTCTTCTTGAGTCCCGGGGATCAATCGGCTTTGATACCAAATGTTATGTGCCTTTCTCTAAGAACAGAGAAAAGACACAACCCACTGAACTATAGTGCTGGAGCACTGTTCGCTCAAAGAGGGCAACTCAAGGAGAGATCGAGATGATGGAAAATAACAAATTAATTACTCAATGATGTGATTGGCCGTCATCAGAGAAGCCCCATTAAATAGCTAATCAAGTTGCAGATGTCTGATCTCTAACCATTGCTCTTGGATCAATCTAACAAGAGCCACATGATCACTTCTTCTGTCTCTTTTCAAAAACCTTTGATGGTATTGAGAAATACCAAAAACGCATTCCTATTCTTGTGTTGTCATCGCCACTGTATCATCCGATGCATGGTTCTTCAAGTCGGAGAAATACCAAAAACACAAAAAGACTTCTCTTCATCTTGTCGCCAAATTTCACTTCTTTGAATAAAATTAATGACAAGAACCATGATATGAATGATGAGATTTGGATGCTTAGTTACCTTATAGGTTAATTATAACTTCTCTTTTGAAGAAGCTTCCTTGGATTTCCAACTTTTTGTTTTCTGTGTAAATGTTGTTGTTTCTCAGTTTAATGGTGGAGCCAGTACCATGGCACTTCCTATGAGTCATGGGATCAACTGAGCTGTAATTTGGTATTTTTATATACTAGTAATGAACTACAAATTTATGTGGGAGATCAACGATTCAAGCACCAAATTTTTCTAGTAAATTGAGCCCTTACAATGATTGATTTTCGTCTTAATAGTTGAAGAACAACCTCCCAAATTTGCATTTTCTACATTTCTCTATATTTTTGCATTTTTTTTTGTAAAATTTTACATTTTGCATTTTCTATAATTTCTACAATGTTCTATTAATTTTTATTATTTTCGGTAGTTTTTGGAATTAGCTGAAATATAAATGTCTTTAATTTTTTATAATTTTACGTGTTTTTCTGAAAATTTTATCATTTAATATATTTTCTACAATTTGTATATTTTTTTCTTGATTTTATGCAATTTATAATTTTTATTATTTCTTTTGTATTTTTGCAAACTTTTTGCATTTTTTTCTGAAATTTATGAATCTTCTTGCAATTTTCTATGTTTGTTTACAATTTCTCTTTATACTTTTATTTAAAAATTTTCATTATTCCCTAAGTTTTTTTTCAGCAATTTTTGATGTTTTACACAAAATGTATATTTTTTTACCATTTTTTGTGTTTTAATGTTTTTGTTTTTTATTTTTATTTGATTTTTTTATGTTTTTAGTTGAAATATATAATTTTTTGTTTTTTTACAATTAGGATAGAAAAAATAAAAGAAAAGTTCTAATTTGTACTAGCTGGTCAAACGGGTGGGTCAGGGTAAACCCACTCTGACCCGCTAACATGAGTGACAAATGGGGTTGTGGGTCAGTATGGGTGGGTTGGTACTCAACCCACACCCACCCATTTGCCACTCACTATTGATTGACCAACCCAAACCCGATCTCGACCAGTCTTAACCTGAATGGAGTGAATGCTTCAAATTTTAGTGCGAGTTGGGCTTAAATTGGATTATTTGGCCTTTTAACTCATATTTGGGTTGGGCTCAATTTTATAGGATTGGGTCTTGCACCCCTGCCGACAATGCAATAAGATAACTTTAGGTGAGGAAGAACGTGAGGCTGAAATAAGCACCTCTCACTGTTTCTTTTCTCACCAAAAACCCTTTGTTTATTGTCTTTCACAGTTTCACGGTGTTCTACTAGCTTTTCGAGAAAGTGATAAGGTTGCATCTAGTCTTCCATCAACAACAAGACTCCCTTGCATTTCATCTTTCTGGCTTCTTTGTTCAGTTTTCTCACCGGTGGATGGTCGGAGAGGGACGTTCACAAAGCTAATCACAATATAAACTTCCCCAAGTAAGATTTTTCTCTGTTGCTTCAGTTTGAAATAATTTATCAGAATAAAAAAATTTCCATTTTTCAGATTCTTTGGATTTTTCTTTTGTCCTTTGGACTGGTTTTATTGTTCTGACTTTGGCGTTGGCCATCTTGGCAATCTTGGGGAAAGCCTTTATTGAAATCGGGAAGTGTGTTCTGTTGCCTGTTTTAACACAGATCGGGTATTTTCTTTGCTACAGATCAATGATATATGTGAAGGGATGAGAGATCCATCCCATGGACACCCAAAGATTGCGGATTAAAGGGCGAATTTCAAAAATTTTTCTCTCCCTTCAACTGGGAATCACATTCCCTATTTAGAAAATCATATTTTCAAGGATCATTCTTGAACCTTAAATTGAATCAGATCTGAACCAAAAGGAGCAGGAGAGAATTATACCTGATACGGAGAAGTAGTATCTCCCAACGAAGGTGTTCACGCCCAAGGAAGGAACCAAAGACTGCTCCCATTGAAGATGGCGCAGTGCAGGTGGAGCAGAATCAGCAGTGTTCTTCTCCAAGAACTCTGTCATTCGCAAGGATCAGCAAGATGGTACGTGAGCACAGCTTCCTTTCAATTCTTTCTCAAAGAACCGATGTTAAGATCCAATCTTGACTTCTCCCACAACTGGAGATCGAACTGGCAAATAGGGCAGCAAGAACAGGGAGGCGGCAAGAGAGTATTCGCAGGGAGCAGAATTCTCTCTTCTTGATTTTTTGCACTAGAGGAAATCTGTTGTCTATGTATATCTAAAAGCTGCCGCCCCCTTCTTCTTTTGCAATCTTAAAGGGATCAGCTCCTAATCAGATTAGGAGTTGCTAATCCAAATCATATTTGGGTTAGAAGTCCCTTTAAGTGATAAGGGATAATCCTTATCTTATCTGCAGATCAGATCAGCCATCTCCTAATCTAATTAGGAGGTTTCCAGATCTAAATCTCATTTAGATCTTGGACTCTCTAAGTGGATAGGGTCTAAGCCCAATCCTATTAGCTGATCCACTTCAGAATTTGCCCCTTTATTAACTAAATAAACAGCCCAGTTCGAAATGGGCTTTAGGCCCATTAAGCTTATGTACTCACTTAACCTTCCAAACTGCTGCCCAGTTGGGCTTCCTTGTATGGCGTGGGACCCAAGCATTGATTTACACATCAGCCACATGGGTTCGGCCCAGCCTTTGTTACAAGGCCTGGCCGAATACACTGTTAAAGACAGTGCACCCCCTGAAACCCATCGAATGGGCTCTATGGGCCCAACACTTACCCTAAATGGTCCCTGGGCCAAGCCACTTTGTAACACCCAGGGACTGGGCAGATACAAGATTAACCCATCAGGTATTATCCTCAATGGTCTTACACTTAACCTCTCAGCCCATAATGATCATACACTGCCCGACAAGAGAGGACCTCTCCCTCGGCTACAAGGAACAGTGTTGCACTCTCCACTTATATGGATCCCGGGAATTAAAACCTTTTGCAAACATTTTGGAAACCATAATATATATATATATATATATATATATATATATATATATATATATATATATATATATACACTTTTATATCTCATATAAAATATACTTTGCAAAACAAATCTCAACGGTTGAAATCAGCTGCCGACAGTCTTGGTTTCCATTAGTGAGAGTGCATCCCCGATCATTACCTTTGTCCGACAAAGGGGCTGATCCTGTCACTATGATCACCCACTCAGATGAATTCTCGGACTGTCCCAACACCCAGGTTTTGACCCCCGCTAAGGATCTCACTGATTGGTACATCAAAGACAGCCCGATCCGACACCTAGTGCAGTATCATAATCGAGTCTAGGGGTCGGGTGTAACTTTCCAGTTTTGCCCATCAATCTCCAAGGTCCAGGGCAATACTGGAAAACTGGTCCAGTTCAAAGATTCAAGTAATCCTACACTGTATGTGCCTAGGGTCTCACCCTGGCAGCTGAGACAGGCCACCCCAACCGACTTGGTGGCACCACAGTGTCAGCCTTGTCAGGGTAGGTCTCCCCAGACCGACCCACTGGCTGTGAACATTCTAAACTAACACGAGTCTCATTAAGTGTCCAGTTTAAGGGTATTTCACAGAAACATACCAAGGGAATATGAATCAAATATGTATTTTTATTCATTTACAATAAACTCATAAAGTACATCATTCTGATTGAAGCTGAGGGCATACAAAACTGTCTAATAATATGACCTTGAAGGGCAGCTAAAAGCATTGAAAGCAAGGAGAAGGGACTTACAGAGGTTTGTGGGTGCAGATCCGAGATATAGTGGAGAGGCGGATGACGGGTTGATGTCATCGTAGAAGTGCGGAAGGGGTTTTCTGATGATGGGTTTGTGCAGAATAGCTAAAAATGTTTAATTGGGTGCTGTGTTACTCTGTTATACTTTGGCTAAATTATCCGGGTTTCGTTATCTGGAAATGGGTTTAGTTACTCTGAATTTAGAAACAATTCTGATCAGGGGTTTCATAGCTTTTGAATCAATAAAATTAGCTATGAAAGAGATTGAGATAGTAAGGTTTGCAACGATAAACATCATCATACTTTATGGAATGAGCGGGGTTGGAAAAATAGTGTTATTTAAGAATTCAACAAGCAAGCTAAACAAGCTTCTTATTTTTTAAGAAGTGATGTTTGGTTTTTATTTAGATGGAGTGCAGGTTTTGTCGTTGATTCCCCAAGGTGATTAGTTCAAGGTATTTGATTTGAAAGTATGGAAAATTGCTGCATGTCTAAAGTTAATTAATATTAATTTGGACATCTTTATATGTTGTCTATTTCCAGAAGATTATGACAGCAGTTTGGGGGACAATGGTGGAATATGGGATAGGAGAAGAGTTGTTTTAAAGGAGTAGAGCCTGCATTATTATCAATAACTTATAATGTTAAAAGATTGTTGCTTGTTGTTAGAGGAAAATGAAAGATTTGTTGTCATAAGATGAGAAATCAATGATATAAGTTGCTTGACAATGCATTGTGTTGTTCGTGATGGGCATTTTAATAGCATCATCAAGCAGACGTGGTGTCACTAAGGTTATCTTTCAACCCTTGACACACCAAGCAAATAGTGATTGTAGGATTTTTGTTTGAAGGAATGAAAGCACTTAAGGTGTTTAGTCTTAAGTTTCATCTCCATCATTGTGATATTTAAAGAACTTTTGAATTGTCTAAGATCATAGTATTGTTAAAGAAATGGGACAATTGACCAATTTAAGGAAATTGCATTGATTACCATTTCTTTAAAGCTTTTAGACAATTTGGAATTGGGATTTGAATCAAGAAAATTAGTAATGGAAGAGATCATGGACGAATTGGATATTTAGAAAAATGGAGTCTTTTGAATGGGCGGGGTTGGAAATACAATCTTGGTTATAGAAGTTGTCATGCAAGCTTAAAAAGATGAGCTTTTTGATCAGGTTCGGGTGGCAGTTGTTTCTCAAGATTTTAAAAAGATTCAAAGGCCATGCTAGATATCTTGAATTATCTAAGGATGATCACTTGCAAGAGTAGTTAGGCTATGCCAATGGTTGAAGCAAGAGAGGAGGATCCTTGCAATCTTGGATGATCTTCGCTTGAGGTTATAAACATCTATGCAGGAATTTGTGATGGAAGGGGCCATGAGAGTTGTATTTACTCACCACAAGATGCTGTATTGTATGTGATGATATGCATACCAAGGGGAATCAATCAACAAAGGTCAACCTTAATGTTTTATCAAAATGTTATGCTTTGCAATTGAAGACCCTTGAAGACACAAGTTCATATTAGTTATCAAGAGAGATTAGGGCTTTGGCTTCTCTTAATGGACAACTTGTTCACTTGTTCTAAGACCTGCCAACCGTTTTGCTGATGTTCTTGCAAGGGAAGGGATTGATGGATAAATTCTTGTTTAGGGGGCACCCTGCTCGAGGCAGAACTACAATTTTAGCTCGTCATAGTATTTATTTTTCATATTTGGTCAAATTTTGCTTTTTTGTACTTACTGTTTTACTTCCTTGATAGTTGGTTTTCCTGTTAGTAAAGGGTTTGTATTTACATCATTTGTAAAGCACCCAGTTATTTATTTTGTTTATAATAGTATGGGTTCAGTTGTTGATTTCATAATGCTTTCAATTGTGACAAATGAGGTTGTTGCAGAATGTGGGAAACTACCCATGGCCACCTAGCACTTGAGAAACTACCCACTAGTTTAGAAATCACAAAATTCCTCATAAGCAGCCTTTACACAACTCAACTCAAAACAAAAACCATGTATACTCTTAATCTAGTGTTAGCACAAAGCAATATTGAATCCTGCCAATTACTCTAAGCCACCATTACAAATTAGAATCACTCTTCTTACCCTCCTGACCAAACCCTAAAGTCCTCTAGTCTCATTCCAACATCCTTTCATCCTAAACCACCTTTCGTTCTCTTTCTACATACTCCCCCTTCCAAATCTACACCACCCACCCAATCCAAGCTCATAAGTCTATTTTGTTCTTCTCTTTCTCCTCCTGGCTGCCTCTATTCCCCCTGTATAAAATACGAATGCCTTATGGTCATCAGGAAAAAATAAAAAAACAGAAAAAAGAAAAAGAACCCAATGCCTCTTCAATTACCACGTCTCTATAAATCAGCTTACTCAACTTCATCTTTATACACACCTTTCCTTAGATTTATTTTCTGTTACCTTCAATTCCTCCTCAGTTAGCTCTTTCTCCCCTTTTGGTTTGATATCCAACACTGATTTCTATTTCTATTTCCTTGATATCCAGGCCGAGCTTTTCATGAGCTGAGCTTGAATATTTCATGAGAAGCTCGTCTCATGGCCACCCCTAGCTCAACCCCAACCCACCTTGACCCAACCCAACCCATTAATCTTTTAATTCATCAAAACAAACGTAAATTGCAGAAAAAAACATAGAAAATGCAAAATATAATAAAAAACATGGAAGATGAAAATAAAAAAAAATTACAAAAAAAGACAAGAAATTACAAAAAGCAACATAAATTGCAGAATAATAACATATATTACAAAAAGTTACAACATAAATTGCACAATAATAACAAAAAACACAGAAAATGGAAAAATATAGAAATAATAATTGAGATCACAGAAAATAATAGAAATTACAAAAAATATAAGGTTATAGATAATCATTAGAAATTATAAAAAAAATCACAAAGAAGCAGAAAAGAAAATAGATATTACAATAAAATATAAAAAGATGAGAATCGATTGTTATCTCTATTTAAATATAGAATAATATAAGATAATGGGGTTTATCTCGACTCTGCATGATATATTAATATTTCAAACACATTTTGGTGAGGCCCTACGATAGTTTGTTTCCCTCTATATAAAAAAATGGCTTTTGCTGAACCAATGAACTTCAGGAACTTGGCCAAATAACGAGATAGCATTTAACTTGCCCGTGTTCTTGGAGAGCGATGGTGACAAAAAGTGCAGACTGAGAAAATAGAATTGAAGGAGTATGGATTCGAGAAGATGAGAAATTAACTGTTTACATTACAAAATATGGCCACCGGAACTAACGTGATCTTTAAAGGTGTAAATTGGGCCAGCAGGCATGGCATGGCCCATGGGTGAGCCACAGTTTTGGCAGGCAGTGCTATATCGTGCACAGGCCAAGCCTTGGACCAGGTTGGGTTGTGGGTAGACCTGTTCATGGGCCGGGTAGTCCGATGGCCCGGCCTGGCCTGGCCCGCACTCCGGTCGGGCTTGGTCATGTAATTAGGCCTGCGGGCCTGACCTTGGGCCCAACACAGTAAGTCCGATTGTGTTTCGGGCCGGGCTCGGGATTTGTCAAAAAAGCTCGGCCCGACTCAGTATTATATATTTTATGTATTTTATATATTATATAAAATATATAAATAATATAATATTTATTAAAATACATATTTAAAATTTAATATATACATTTTTTATTCTTTTCTTTATAACCTCTCTCTCTCTATTCAGCCGCTAATAGTATGGGCTAAATTTTAGGCTCGGGCCCAGGCCCGGGCTTTTTATGAGGGTTGGGCTCAGCCTCGGGCCTTAGAAAATTCTGTTAATACAGAGTGAAAGTCCGGCCCGAGCCTGACCCGGCCCGGCCCATGAACAGGACTAGTGGGTCAGGCTAGGCCATGATAGTCATATTTCTTTAAAAAATTTGAAAAAAAATAATGAAAGTTTGAAAATAAATTAACAAAATAGACAAAAGATTGAAAAATCTTCAAATTTTATTTTATATGAATTTTAATGTATATAATTATTTATATATGAAATAAAAAATTTACAGAATAAAACAGTATAATAAAATTGAAAATATGTATACATATGAGTCGTGTCAGGCTGTGCCAGATAGCCCACATTATTGTATCGTACCATGTCAGTCCATTGGGTCGACAACCCAAGCCCGACAGTCCATTCCTCCATACCGTGTCTGACACAACCCACATGCTATAGCAACAGGCCCAGGCTGGCCCGGCCCATGTCACGCTGGGCCATGCGTGACACGGCCCGATTGAAGAGGGGCGGGTGACGGGGTGAGTGAGATACAATGGATGACGTCATATTTGATTATGGAGTGGACAAAATCGTTAAACCATTTGGATCGCTGCTGATGAGTCCGATTAGGATTCAAATCACAATTTCCAATGAGATAGAGAGAGGGGTCTAAAAAGCTCCAATAGCTACCATCTTTAACCTCCGATTAGGGTTAGATCTTGGGGAGGAGTGAGGGAGAGATAGAGAGAGGAGGGAAGCGGGTGAACAATAAAATACTGAAATGGGAAGGGAAGAGTAAGAAAATCCCAATTTGTTAATGGTTACCCGCTGGATAACAATAAACCAACCCACTCGAACCATTAAACGGGTACAGCCCAACCCGTAAATTAATGGTTGGGTTGGGCGGGTTAGCGGGTTGGGTTAAAAAGTTGCCACCCCCAATTGCAGGTGTTATCCAGCAAAGGCTGTCTATTAATTGATCAATTCCATCAAGCTCTTAATCGTGGCAATCTTTATCATGGTGTGGATTGAGATCCCCGATCTGTTCTTACTGCTTTTTTATTTGTTGTTTGTGGTCACAGAACGTAGAATAGGCCTCTCCAATAGAATTGAAGAAATAGAACACTGATCTATTTGTAGCATCCACAGCCTAATTGAAAATGCAACTAAAGCCAGAAGGTTCTGGTCAATGCTACGCTGCAATGAATGAACACATGGAACTAGGCAACCAAATTATCAGGGTCCTCCCAAATTTGTCATTGTTTATAACAACAGGTAAGGGAATCTGACACAATACAAGAGGTAGCTAGGTGTTACAGTCTATCAATCGATTAATCTGCTCGTACATTGTCATTCCTTAAAGCTTATATCGCAAATGGACCACAAGGGTGAAAAAGATAACACCGCCATGAAGAGCATAGATTAGAAGTTACAACAGAAACACAACTTGAATCCTTGATTTTGTTAACAATTTGAAAATCTCGAGTTTTTGGTCTTCTGATAGGAAAATTTTTGAAATCACGATGGTGTGGCGTAGGAAAATAAATAGCTGTTATGGATGGAGCCCTTGGTACTTATCATCCTTGTGAAGTTCATACTTCATTAATCATCCAGTTTGAATTACAAGGACAAATTGGATCGTCACCCCAAGCAGAATTGCAGGGTGAAGCATCCGCATCTTTCAGGTCATAAAGCTTGTAAGTTGAGCTTGCTCAATCTGAATGGGGTAGCCAAAAAGCATGTGATGTGGACCCAAAGTCAATGAAAAGGAAAGTAGCTGATCACCAATGATATCAAAAACACCTAATTTTGCCAATAATTTCATCTCTTTCAGCAGTAAGGCCATGTTTAATTGTAGTAATATCAGAAATCAAAGGAAAAAAAAACAAAGAAACAAATTATCCATTTCATTGGTATAAGAACTCATGGAATGCTTATTCTTTGCTTTACATAGCAAATAGAAGTTGGAAGACTAGTTCTTAAAATCATTTAAGTGCAAAAGGTTGATAAATCAAGACTCACTTCCAGTCTCCACCAAAGATGCATCAGTTGCAAGATTTTGTGCTTCCAAAAGCTTCATTTGGCGTTCTGCATGTTCTCTTTCACAAGCACTAATTCCCATGATAATGTCAAGCATGGTACCAGTTGTCCCAAAGAATACCAAGGGTGCTAAAGACTTCCGACGTATCCCCACAGGGATTGCAAGCAAAGCCCCTGCTACCGAGAAAACCCATGTGCCCAGTGCACTGCAGACATCCCACAAGTCAGTGTTGGATAACCACTATATTGGAATAAATGAAATCAAATGTGGATGGCTGCACCTACAAAAGATCATTTCTAGAAACACCAAGAGATGGTGATAAAAATCGTCTCTAGATGGAAGTTGTGTTGCTAGTCAAGTTTCTTCAGAACATGTACCACACCAACTAAGAAACAAACTCAATCTTTTCACCTTAATTAGTAATTTTATCATTAAGAAACATTGGGAAATGACCTAAAGCACCATTCTGGGATGGGGAACTTGGATAAGGAACTGCAATATCCTTTATATGGAAATTTTTAGTGAACTCTTCAGGTCGACCAGTTGAGCCTCAAGACAAATATGTTTCTATGTGGACACTAAAGCATCATAATGGTGGTGAAATTGGACCAGTATTTAATAAAATAGCTGGAAAGGTTCAGGATCAAGAGATTTCCAAGTAATTAGTTAATTGCTAAGAATTGCAGGTAAAAATAGAGTTTTCACTTTTGCTATTGCCACTGATGTAGGACCAGCAATTCCAGTCCTGAGAGTGTTGAATGATCTTCCTTGATCAGAAATTTATGACTCTTGATGGTTGTAGTGGTTTGTTGAATGAATTAAAAAGAAAATAGAGAGAGAAAGAAGGGAGAGAATACCCAGAATCACCCACGAGGTGCCTAGAATCACTCTAGGGTATGGAAATCACTCACCATAATTAGCATAAGCTCAAAAAATAAAACTCAATAAATTTCATGATTTTTGTGTAGAACATCCATGCATATTTATAGACTCTAGACTAATAATAATCCTTGGACAACAAACTGTCAGACTCATGAGAATCTTAGGGGTCAAACTGTTAGACTCATAAGAATCCTAGGACTCAAACTGAACTGCCACATCCTATTTCAATTCAAAGAACACTCAATAACTCTAATCCTACTTATTCAATGACTCTAAAACCTTAAACATATACAAACTATCAATAGAAAAATCAGACTATATAATTGGACCCCATAGAAAAATTGAAAAATGACAAAAAATATATCTGGTGTTCAATTCAGTCCAAAACCCAAGAACCATAATTATGCAATGTCAGGACCTGTTGTAAGATCATCTTCTTTCTAGAATAAGTCTTTAAGGGTGCTGATTCATTCCTATCAGTTATCCACTACACAAGCAGAACCACCATAAAACCAAAAAGACGTATTGATCAAAAAAAAAAAAAGAGGGAGAAGGATGGTTAATCCCATTTGTCCTTAATCCTTACATAACCTAAATATACAACACAGAGCAACAACCATATTGATCTCAGCATACTTCATAATGGATATCCACTGGCATCAGCATTGGCACATGAACATTAAAGAATTGGAGATTTCAGCAGTACTGAACTACAGATAAACCTTAGCAACAAATCATTTTTTGCCTTTGTCTTTCTTGGAAAGTCAATGGATATTATTTTACGTGATTGATTTCGGCATATCCCAGACACCCCCTAATTTTTTTATGCTTTAAAAGACCAAAATATCCCTGTCTTTTGGTTCCTATAATTACCAGCAGTGGTTTTAAGGTGTTTTAACTAGGGATGTGCCCAATTTGTTAAAAAAGGGGTGTGCCAAAATTTTTCCCCTTATATTAAAGAATAAGTGTATGCAACAGTGGATATAAATATATAGAATATATACAGTGACTTGAGAAAAAATTCAGCCTAAGACCATGCCCTAGACTTTGTTTGGATATCATGTTGCTATACAAAGAAATCCCTTCCAATATCTGATTTATAGAAGCTATTCATCTTAACTCTCTTGGAATCCATTTTAAGGATGACTTGGTTCTCAAGAGCTTCAGAATCTCATTGGAGATGTCACAATTGATCTCCACAGGCCTTTGGCAGCCCCTTTGCCCCACTTAATAGGATTTGCAAGATCTCTTTTAATGCCTCTATATGAACTAAAGTAAAATCACATATTAATATAAGAAGTTACTTGGAAGCTATAAATGCCCGTCCCCCCAAAAAAATGAAGGGCTTCATTCAGTGTTATAAAAAGGTGTGCCTCAAGTGCACTTACACTCACAGACAAAGCTAATTTTCTTGTCTCTCACCTGGACCAATAAAGCTAATACATTTTCTTGTATATGAAAATTTTCTTTGATTTTTGTTTCAAAAGTGGCATTTCACTTCATTCAGACAAACACCTTGTGCCTCAGGTTTTAGCCAATAGGAACCTCTTGCACTTCAGTTGCAGTATAGAAAAATACAAAAGCACCAATGAAAACAAGATAAACCTTGATGCCAATGGTTCCTCTTCAGATAATCTCTAGCTTGATTACCTGCAGAATGAGCTATCTTCTTCAATTTTCACTATTAAAAAATGTAGGCAGTAGGAAATCTGTAAGCCGATTAAGAGAGTCCTTATCCCTTGCTGCTTGCATGTGATTCATGTGATTCACACAAAATCTTCAAAACTTCCACCATCCATACACAACCAAACATAAGTTAAAGGAGAAATGCCATATATGGCTGGCTGCATGAAGAAACAAATGATTGATGAATTCTCCATTTATTTTTCTTCATGATTGGTTTTGATTGATTTCTGCTTTCCTTGTGCTCATCACAAAGGTGTGAAGAAAGAGTTACTTATAGGCTTATAGCTTACCATCCTTCTATAAGACATTCTGTGCTTCACTTTACCACACATTGCCTCTTAGACAAAGATGTGAACCTTAGGTAGACTTCTATGAAACAGATGCATTTATTATAGTTGGAGAAATTGAGTAAAAGGGCCCAGTTGCATTAGGAAACTACAGTACTACACTACAATCTTGTTCTAGTGAAGAAATGAAGACAGCTTTAAGGGCCATATAAAGAGATATCTCCCCAAGCTCTATATCTGTCAGTGATCTAATGGAGTTTAGTTTCCACGACAAAAAAAGCTATTACTCATAAAAGGAATATCAAATATCACCACCTCTTTGGAACAGAGGTTAGAAAATTCAGGGAAATTGGAACTAAATGGCCTATCCCCCACAATTAGGGTTGTAGGATGGATAGAAGGTAAGGAGAATGGCTTTTCAATTTACACTATCAATCTGTATGCATGAAATGATGCTTCTGTCTGTCGAATAGTAAAAAATGGGAAAATTAGGCTTCAAGGAAGCATTAATCCCTATACCATATATTTTTGAACCAGAAGAGACAGGGAAACTTGGGTGGACAGACCTCTATGTTTAGCATAATACTTGAATAAGCAAAGTCGAGTATTCCTTTCTAAAGCTTTTTCTTCATTGTAACTTTCTTGACAATCAAAGATTCAAGTAGCATAATAAAAAATACTAATGAAAATCTGAAGGTGAGAAACAAGGGAAATTTAGTCGTACACAATTATTGATGGAATTGATTTGCAACAGAAGTAGTTATCTGGTTTTGTTATTTTATTTTCGTTTTAATAATTGATAAATGGACGCAATAAAAGTTAATAATTGTTTGGATGCCGCAAACCTTCTCATGGAAGAGTGGATTGTTCAGTACATATACATGTAGGTTAAATTTGTATAAAATGTTCCACCAATCTCTAGTTCAAACAAGTAGTGAGGCTCTATTGTGTTCAAAAGTGGTTCTTTCAAAATCCCCCTGCTTATCCAAATTTCTGGTTATTTTCTTCCTCATAGTTTTTTTTTTCGTTGATAAAAAAAGGGTTTGGCTGCTCCATTTTCATTACTAAAAGCAGACGGGTCTCTCATTCTACATCAGATCGTCTAACTCGGAATGCCCAAAATCAACAATTTCTAGGATGATACTATCCACCAGGTCAAAAGGATTTCCAATGTAGGGTTAAATATTTGCACAGAGAGAGAGAGAGAGAGAGAGAGAGAGACTCACTTGGAAACAGAACACTCTTCGAGCTGCTTCACATTCTCTTGGCCACCCATCTCAGTTTTTTCTAGTCCTCTGTTTTCTTTTCTATTCCACGAGAGCAGTTCGCTGTCCTGCTGCCGGAGAGAGGATTAACTCCGCAGTCTGCACTCAGGAGTCAGGAGTTCTAACTTCTGATGACCCCACACACAGCGAGTCTCGAGCAGGTCGGTTCTGAAGTTTGATGCACGACGCTGTGCGTGCGGGCCGCGGGTTCAATCAGTGAGGGCCGAGGGGTGTTCAGTAAAATTACGGATTTACCCAATCACAAACAAGAAAGAAAAAAGGCAAAGAAAATTGGGTTCATTAAAAATTTAAAATATAATGTGCTTGTTCAAGATTGATCCATTGATGAAGAAAATTCAAAAACTAATTCGAACCATGAGATGGGTTGTTTCGATCACAACGATCATTAGAAAGTAGTGATCAACAGACAACCATCCTTCTTACCAAAAAAAAACAGACAACAATCCTAATAAACCTAGCTAGATGAAAAATGAACAAAAAACCTTCATTTACAGAAATCTAGGACACGGTAGAACGGCTAAGCTAGTAGACTTTGTTGCATGAACGGAAAGGGTTCTACCAACCCAACTGAATTCCCAGCTAGAGAAAAGCCTCCATCAGTAGTTCATCAACTCGTTTGTTGATCTTTTCCTTCAGTCCTTCCAGGGACGACTTCAACTGTTCTAACTCGTACAACCCAAAATCATCAATGGCTATAGAATTCCACCAACACTGGCCATGGACGAAATCTTGATCTCCCGTATTCCTCGACTGTGCTAGCTTTTCTTCTCGCCTCTTCTCGGCTTCCAGTTGATTGAGGATCTCTATGTATTTTTTCTGTTGCATGTTGACATGTGGGAATCCATTACCGTCGACGTTGTGGAGAGGAGGATCGAAGTTCTGGCTGGCGAGGAAGCGGTCCACAATAGAGTTCACAGATGAATGGCCGAAGGAGAACAACTTGCCGGCCGGCGAGAAGACAATTACAGCGATCTCAACACCACATAAGATGCAAAGCTCACTCGCTTTCTTGAATAGTCCTCCTCGTCGCTTGGAGAAGGTGACTTGCAGGTGTTTTTTCAGTTTTATCTTTGAAATCTCAATCTTCTTTCTGCCCATGCTGGTCTTCTTCATCTCAATATCCTTCATTGCTACCAAAAGGTGCAGGAACGAGAAGCAGAACTCGAGAAGCAAAATGGGTTTTCTATAGAGAAGAAGAAAGCTTCACTGGTTTTCTAGCCCTTTAAATCTTTATATGATGAAGGGAAATCTCTGTTATTAGATCTCTAGCACTCTAATATATTAATATTTTAGTTTCTATATATTAAACGCTAAAGCTGTGGTAACGGAGGAAGCTTGATTTTGATTTTGGTAAGTTAAAATCTTCTGACAAGCAAATCTAACTAACTGGAATGTGGGAAGCCGTTGATCAACAGGGTTGGGTTGATCAATTAATTCAACCCGGCTTGAAAGTATCCACCCAACCTCGCATCACAGCTGTCAATAGGTCGGAGCTACCCGAGATAGAACCAAACTGAGTAACTGACTGTTGGTCGGATCCACCCGATTATGAAAATTAACAATTAGTTTGCTTTTAGACCTCGTCTATTTTACAAAACCAATTAAAGGGACTGATCAAGATCAACCCTATCGTAAACCAGCCCGACCCATTGACAGCTCTAAGACTCGCATCCTAACAACAAGGAGGGGCCGTTTGGTTCAGCTGAAAAAGCTGAACTGAATGATTTATTAATTTTTAGTGAATAAGTCATTCAGGATTTTGCAAGTCCCTGAAATTGAAATTGGTAGGGCTGTCAATGGGTCGGTTCTGCTCAATTGCCCAAACTGAACCGAACTAATCTGTTCTGGTTTCATGAGATTTTTGTCCCAATTGATAATTAGGTTAACTCTGATTGTTGCCTATTCGGAATTGATTGAGCAGAATCGATTATTTTATTATATATATATATATATATATTTTAATTTTCTTATAATTTGTATCATATTTTATGTTTTAAATCATCAAATGATAAATTTAATAAATAATATTAATAAAAATATGGAAAAATTTCTGATTAGTATCATGTACGTTGGGCTTAGTGTCACTTTGGTCCTTAACTTTAAAATGCGACAATTTAGTATCTGAAATCATTGCCTTTTCTATTCAAAAAATTGGGGTCACGTCTCATTGGGCATTTTGGTGATCCCAACTTTCTTAGATAGAAGAGGTAATGCTTTGGGACTGTTCATTTTTTATCAACATCTATATGATTAATAAATAGAATTAGATGACACTTGAAGCGCATTTATATATTTTCAAATGCCACTTAACCATTGGTTAATGGCAGGTACTAGATTGACACGTTTTGAAAGTTTAGGTACAGGATTGTTGTGTTTTAAATAAGTTCAGAGAGCAAAGTGACACTAGGCCCAAAGTATAGGGTACTAATTGAGAATTTTCCCTAAAAATATTTAATTTTTAATATATCAATAATTTAATATTTTATTATCATTTTTATTAAGATTATATTATCAAAATTTAAATTTTATGTTATTATTTAAATAAATAATAAAATTCCAGTATAATTGGGTTTATTGGATCTAAATTTATGATATAATCCTTGGTTCGGGACTAGGGCCACCCATCCTGACCCAGACCCGACCTGTTGCCAACCTCAGGAATTGGATTGATTATTATGCCTTTGATTTTGAGCCTCGTCTTTGGTGGACTCAAGACAATAGATGGGTTAGGGTATGGGTTTTGAGTTCGGATCTGCTGACCATGACACATTATTAGTCATGCACATCCTGCCGCACATCAAGAACATTGAATGTACTTTAAAACACCAATATTCCTGATGTATAATTGGATGCACATGGCGGGCAATGTGTCTTGGTCAACAGATCTGGACTTATGAGTTTTATCCTAATACAGTGATATGGAGTTCAAATCTACTGATTACAATACATTGCTGGGGACATTCACACAGCTGCATATCGGAAACACGTCTTGTGAGTTCAGATCAGCCCCTATAAGACTGCCCCCCACAACGTTCCACAGCACATCCCTGTTGTGTATTGGAAGCATCTCCCAATGATAATATCAGGAATATGATGTCATCATTAGGAGATGTTCTCAATGCACGGCGGGGATGTTCTGTTGGACGTTGTGGGGGGCTAATTCGGTCAGGTCTCACGTCTTGTACTCTATATCACGGACCCCATGTGCCGTTGTGTGATCGTGACCAGCATTGTTTTGTGGTCACTAGTCAATGGACCGAGCTGATTTAGGGCCCGAATTATCTTAGCCACAGGCCAAACCCCTAGTTAATCAGCTCCAAGCCCAATTTGAGCTAAACCCAGCACAAGCTAGGTTGGGCTTGGGTAAGCCTAGGTGGGTTGGTCAAGTTTTAAAGCTTTCTTGTTCATGTATGTGATCTATTTGTGTCTTTTGTCCATAAGCATGGATCCAATTGACTACATACCACATATGACTCACTTTGTGGACATTTCGTTATTATAATATAGTTTATTTATATTTCAAAAAAAAAGATGACTACATAAACATTATAATGCAACTCAAAGTGTAGATTAATAGAAGGCCAGCCCAATGCATGTGGATCCCACTAATGCAAGACCTAGGGAGGAACAGATATATACAAACATTTCGATCCATTCCATAAGATGAAAGTAGCACTTGGTTACAAGTGGCATGAACTAATCCACAATGTATGTGTTTGGTTCCGTTTATGTTTATTGAATAAACATTTATACTTTATTTGTTAGTAAAACTGAGAAATACAATAACTGCAACCGTTTATGACAAATAGGCACCACATCAGCGTAACAGTGAATAAATGCCTAGCCGTTTGTGAAAAAATAACTTTTACAAACAGCTGGCATGCACATAAACCAAAGTTTCGATGTATGCAGAAGAGCAAGAGAGGGAAAATGTTGAGATGGCGCCTATGTGGCACCATCAATAAATGTTTACTGAATAAACGTGAACGAAACCAAACACCCTCAATATATTGTAGACCAGTTCCATCCAAACTTCAAAATCTCGACCATGGTCTATCTCGTGGAGGAGACCCAACCGCACCATATTTGTCCCCAAATAATGATATGATGCATTTTCTCATTTTTATATATTTCAACAACTTTAATTATTTTTATTAACTTTATATTAAACTATCATAATTTTATTATTCTATTATTTGATATATTTTGTCCTCCAATATTTGTCATATATGACTTTTATATTTTTATATTTATTAATCAATACATAGTGATATTTTATTTTAACCATGGTCATTTTGTATTATTTTTATTTATCCTATTTATAAAATTTTAATAATTTTTATATTTGATTGATTATGTAAATCGTCTCAGAAGAGGGATAGTTTTGGCTTTTCTCCTTTCTTTCTCTCTCTCTCTCTCTCTCTCTCTTTCTCTCTCTCTCTATATATGGTAAAAGCTAGCAAGATGAGTTCATTAATAAGAAAACAGCCACAGTGTACAAAAAGATATAATAGTTAAGGTCTAATTAAGTCTTAGTGTACAAAAGGATATCATAGTTAAGGTCTAATTAAGTCTTGGTTGGCCAGATCTCATATCCACCCAGGTGGATCTTGGACAAACAACCTAGACTCTTCTAGACCTTTCTTCGCTAGCATGTGAGCAACAACATTACAAGTTCTATTTACATGATTAAAAGAAATTGCTAGATCTTCAGTCAGTAACTTAATGTCCAAGCATAGAAAGTTTGCATCCAAGACCAAATCTAAGTTTCCCGTCTTTAGAGCCTGCACCAAAAGTTGATAGTCCGATTCCACTTCTATATCTTCCTCCTCGTACATACTCAAAACCTCCAAACTGTTGAGGATCGCCATTGCTTCAGCTTGAATGGGAGATGAAGCTGTTGGTTTGCCAAAAACTGTAACTATAACTACACCAACATCATTCCTTATAGCTGCACTAAAACCTGAACTGCCAGGATACAAAAAACTCCCATCCACATTCATCTTGATCTTCCCTGCTTCTGGTGCTTTCCAAAAAGAAGATTTCCTTTCACTCAGGTTTGGATGTTGAGGTGAAGAATCTTGCAATCCTACTAGGGAAGTCATCACTCTCTCCCTCCACATCTTATAAGCAATTGCAAGTGTAACTTTGGGAATTGGGTCAGTATTCTCAAATATTTTACTGTTCCTAGCTTTCCAGATATTCCATAATAACAGAAATGAGAAAGCAAGTAATCCATCTTTTCTGTCTCTGTCTGTTAATCATAAATCTACCCAAGTTGAAGACCAACATGTGAAGGATATGCTCGATCCACCTCTTACACCCATAAAACTTAGGTGAGAGCCAAACCAGGTAGCTTTTGCATGTTCACATTCAAAAAGATAGGTCATTATAGTTTCAGTCTATTGATTACATATTAGGCACATGTTGTCATTCGAGAGTTTTCTTTTGTAAAGGTTTTCTTTCACTGCTAGGGCTTTTTGAGAACATTTCCAAATATTTTTTTTTTTTATTTTTGGGTCGAGTTTTGCTTTCTAAATTTAACTCACAACTTTTTCCCCATATTTATTGCATTAAGAGGGGCTGATTTGCTATTTTGTGAAAGTAGGGCATAGTACCCAGTTTTAACTGTGTAAAATCCTTTTGGATTAAAAGTCCATCTCAGCTTATCATCCCAATCTCCCCTAGCTAAATTTATACTCAGAATATTTTTAGCAATTTCCTCCCTGAAAATTTCCTCCACCACTCTTGTATTCCAACTTCTACCCTCCTCCATCATGAGATCCTTTACCCAAGTCAACTCTAGGTTATTCGTTCTGGGCCCTATAATTTTAAATGGCTCGACCTGTTTTAACCAAGGGTCGTCCCATATCCTAACTTTTGTATCAAAATTTATAGCCCAACAGGCCCCTTTCAGAATGACCTCTCTAGCTGCTACCAAGCTTTTCCATCCCCATGAACCTCTAGTAGGAAGAACGTTAGTCAGGAAATTTCTCCCCTTGATGTATTTGGCTTTGATGATCTTAACCCAAAGATTATTTTCTTCATTACATAATCTCCAGGCTTGCTTTGCGAGCAATGACAGGTTAAAACTATAAGGATCTCTAAATCTCAACCCTCCTGCACATTTATTTTTGCTGAGGACCTCCCAATTAACCCATTGTGTATTCCTCTGATCCTTTGTTCCCCCCACCAAAACTTAGTTTGGATTTTCTTCAGTTCATTATATGTTAGTGTACAACTAGTACAAATCTATCATTTATTTCTTTTTGTAAGGACAATATTGTCCATTTATCTTTTAATATAAATATTCTTGTTTTGGGTTGGGTCAACACTGGAGACCAACCAAATAGTCTTGGAGTTTTCAGTGTTTTCTTTCTCGTCTCTCTTTCTAGGTTAGCATGGTATCACAGTAGGTTGTTATTTGGATTTCTCTTAGTGCATCTGGATCTCTTTGTTTTTCTTTGCTTCTTTGATTGGTTTAGAGTTGTTTTGATCAACCCTAGAACCAATCTCCTATGTTCTACACATTTAGCATTAGGTTTCTCTTAAGAGACATCAGCTCGAGGTAAAACTTTAGAGGGAGTGTCACCTAGTCCTATTCATCATATTTTGAGTTTCATCAGTTTTGAACAAGTTTAGAAGGTGTTATGATCATCTCACTTGGGCGGCAATAGGTTTTCTTTTCATCTTTGGACTATTTCTATAGATTTTGACTTGTCCTCGATGGCTAGGACATCCTTTCTTGGCTGTAAGGGGTTCTATATCTTCCCTCTCAACATTTTGGCTTGCTCTTAGCATTTGTTCTATTGGTTTTCACTTGTTTTTTCTATTCTGTACTCACCATGGGGCTTAAAAAGGGTGAGATAATCTCAATAAAATTCAATTGAAGAAACTATACACTTTGGAAGTTTCACTTCCACTATTTTGTTGAAGGGAAAGGTTTGTGGGGCTATATTGATGGTTCTAAAACCATGGCCAATGCTAGTGATGCAAAGGTTTAACTAATGAAAGATAGAAAATGCACAATTTGTGTCTTGGATCTATTACCGTTGACGTTGCTACTCTAATGAGGGGATTCAAGAATGCTCATGATATGCTTGAATACCTAGAGAATGTTTATTTGTATTCAAACATGCTAGGCAATATTAGATTGAATTAGACATATTTTCTTATACTCAAGGGAGAAAAGAATCCAATAGTGTTATGTTGGTTTTGTGAATCTTTGGATTGAATACGAATTGGTTTATCTACAAACTATTATGTAAAAACCATGAAGAAACACTTTGATAAAAGGAAGGTTATGCTTTTCTTGATGCATGTCCAACTTGATTATGAGACAGTATCATCAAACATACTCAGTAGAAAAATTGTACTTCACCTAGATATGATTCTTGGCAAGTTATTAAGAGAGGAAACTCAACTTCTTACTTTGTCCTCTTTTAACAATAAGAAAGAACATGACATTGATGCTGTATTTCTAGCTACTAAACAAAAGGGGGAAAAGGATTTTTCGAAAGCTCAGTGTTTTCAATGCAAAGATTTTGGGCATGTAACATCTGACTGCAAGAAGAACTTTTGTACTTTTTGAAAACAATAGGGACATATCATTGCTGGTTGTCCAATTAGGCTTCTTAAGAAAGGACAGCATAAAGCTTTTCAGGCTTCGGATGAACCTTCTAATGCTTGCTCCTCCACTTCAATCACCAAGATAGATTCTTAGGGTTTATTAATTGAAGATAAAATTCACCAACTCATATCTTTCTCTAATTACTCTTGTTTTTCGCTATTGGCTTGGTTGGTAAGTCCTCTCACTTGTATTATTCTCCATCCCTTATGTGGATAATTGACTCTGGAGCTTTAAATCACATGATTGATGCCTCCTTTGGTCAATCTCCTAAACCCTATACTTTTGATAAACACATTGTTACAACAAATGGTGAATCTATTCCAATATATGGTTGTGATGATTTGTTTTGTCTGTTTCCCAATGTACTTTTTTCCATTTCCCTAAAAGCTTCTTTGTACCCAAGTTAACTACTAATTTAACTTTTGTTAGACAACTTGTCGATGATGGTAATGATGTCTTGTTTTCTCATGATAGTTGTTTTATCCAGGACCAATACACTGGAGAGCTAAAGGGAAAGGGGTGTAGGCTTGGAGGGTTATTTTCTTTGGAATTTTAGGATAAAAGTTCTTCATTAAAATCATGTTTGCTATCTACTACTTCTATTTTTTCTAATATTTCTTGTAGTAATGCATGACACCTATGGCATAGACATTTGAGTTACACTCATGATAAAAACTTGGACTATTTGTTCTCTTCTAGTTATTTGCGTATTACTATTTCTTCATTCAAGAATGTTGACAAATCATGCTTGACTTGTTGCTCTTCCTTTGAACACACTTTTACTCTTTTTCATCTTATTCATAGTGATGTTTTGTCGACTCTTGTTATTTCATGCTTGGGTTATAAATATTTTGTGCTATTTATTGATGACTGCAACACGATATACATGGGTTTTCTCTATAAGAAATCTGACATCTTTTTCACTTTTAAAATTTTCATGTCATGGTTACGAATCAATTCAAAAGTACTAAGCATCTTGTGGTCTAGTTCAAGGGGAGAGTACTTTGATGGTGAGGATAGTGAGTTTCAAACTTATTTTAAGCAACACGACATTTAATCTTAGAGGATGTTTAGGTACTCCCAACAAAACAAAGATTTGAGTGTAAGAATCATCATATTGCTAGTATGGTGAGATCTATTTTACATGATTATTATGTTCCCATTACATTATGGGTGGAGGCGACCAATACTGCTATGTATATCATTAATATCCTTATGCTCTTGGAAATTCATCTCCCTTTCAATCTTTGTTTCATTGTCCTCCTAATCTTTCCATACTCCATGGTTTTCGTTGTGTTTGCTTTGTTCACCTTCCTCCTCATGAATGCACAAAACTAACTACTCAATTAACTATGTGTGCATTCATGGGCTACTAGAACATAAGGGATTCCTCTATTATGGTCCTAAGGTCCGTTGACTTCCAATATCCCATACATTTTCTTAAGAATATTTCATTTTTTTGAGCATATTATGAAGGTGCCTACACCATCCCTTTTTTGTTTTGCATCATTTTGGTTTTGTAAGTGATGCTCTTCCTCTTAGTTCTCAGCAACTACAAGTGAATTATAGGAAGTATCCAGTTCATTCAACGCCTTACCGCATCCACCTTTGTACTAGTGACCGATCATCCTCTTTCACACATTACCACTATAAGTCCTTCTCACTCAGCTACCTTACCTCCATCTGTTCCTTTACGTCGGTCTTTTCATATTTCTTTCCCTCCTAATTGCTATAGGTTTCTCTCTTGCCATAGTCCCTTTTTTACTATTCTATCCTCTATAAACATCCCTCGATCTTACAACTAGGCTATAGAGGTTAAGCATTGGAAATATGGCATGGACTTAGAAATTCAGGCTCTATTGGAGAATGATACGTGGGATCTTATCTCTCATCCCCCAGATGCTTCTATCATTGGTTATTTTGTGAAACTTAAATTAGATGGTACTTTGGATAGATATAAATCACACTTAGTTGCTCAGGATTTTAAGCAAGATTATGGCATTGATTATGATGAGACTTTTGCCCTTGTTGCTAAGATGACAATTGTCCACTTACTTTTGGCTATCACAATAATTAGACAATGGAAAGTTCATTAAATGGATGTCAAGAATGCATTTCTTCATGAGAATTTATAGGAAATCATGTATATGAAGCCTCCTCTTAGGTACTATGGTGATCCCCATTTGGTTTGTAAATTTAAGAAATCCTTGTATGGTCTCAAACAAGCTTCACAAGTTATGGTTTCAATGCTTTTGTATTATTCTATTAGATGTTGGATTTCAATCGATTGCTTCAAACTACTTTATTTCACTCTTAAGTGGGCACAAGGTTTGAATCTTCTTCTAGTCTATGTTTATGATAGACTCATCATAGAAGATGATGTTGATGGTATTGATAACTTGAAGCTTCTTCTTAGCTCCTCCTTTAAAATGAAAGATCTTGGGCCAATCACTTATTTTCTAGGTCTTGAAACTCACCAATGTTCTCAAGGATATTTTGTCAATCAACAAAAGTATGCTTTAAATTTAGTAAAGATGTCCCACCTCATTGATTCCAAATAGGTTAAGACTCTACTAAAACTCAATTACAAACCGAGTAAAGATGATAGTGAATTACTCCCTAATGCCACCTTGTGTCAACAACTTGTGGGTATCCTTATCTATCTTACTATGACTTAACTAGATATTTTTATGTAGTTTACTTTGTTAGCCAGTTTGTCTCTACTCGTTAATCCCATTTTTCTATTGTTCTTTGGATCATTTAGTATGTTAGGGGAATAATATCCCATGGGCTATTTTTCTCATCTTCTTCCTCTAGTCTACTTAGAGCCTATGCTAATGCTGATTGGGTAGGTTTCCCTATCACTTGCCGCTCTACCATTGGTTGGTGTATATTTCTTAGAGATTTTCCAATTTCTTGGAAATGCAAGAAGCAACAAGCAGTCTCCATATTGTCTACTAAAGTATAGTATCAAGCAATGCCATATGTATGTAGTGATATAGTTCGGCTCAAGGCTTTGTTTCATGATATAGATATTGATCATTCATCCCTCTTCTTGTTGATAACATGAGTGCTATCAAGATTGCTTCCAACCTTGTCTTCCATGAGCATACAAAGCACATTGAGGTGGATTATCATTTCGTTAGAGGCCTCCTTCTTGTTGGCTACATTTCTCTCCCTCACGTCTTATCTAGATTATAGCTTGCTGACCTCTTCACCAAAGCTATATTTAGGGACAAACATCTCTTTCTTATGGAAAAACTAATTCTTGTTTTTCGATATCAGCTTAAGGGGGAGTATAGGGAAGAGCGATATCTTTTTATTTTTTCCTTTATGTATATAGAAGTGTGTATATTAATATACAACCAATACAAATCTGTAATTTATTTCTTTATGTAAGGACAACGTTGTGCATTTATTTTTTGGCATAAATGTTCTTGTTTTGGGTTGGGTTAACATTGACCAACCAAACACTCTTAGAGAGTTTTTTTTTGTGTTTTCTCTCTCATCTCTCACTTTCTAGGTTAACATGTGGACCATTTCAATCCACACAATTTAAAAAGTGGTGTGGTGTGGATTTGCCCATGTGGCAACACTTGAAGAGATATGGCTCAGATGATAGATACTACTAGTTGTTATTAACTCAGATGATAAATATAACACATTGTAAGATTTTTGTCATTGCAAGAAATATAACTTTATATTGATTAAAGTAGTGAAAATTATTTGGTGGCTCATCACTAAACTTTGTTGAATTGAATTCAATATTGTGATCCATAAAACATTGGTTGCATGATTGATGTAACCTAAGGCCGAGTGTTTATAAAGTGGAGAACATATTACGTAAATTTGATAGTTGTTATATTGGCTATGAGACCAATCACTTTTCTCTTCACCAAACATGAAGATCATATGGTTCACAATCAATGAGTCTCTCACTTGCATTTATGGTGTGGAACAAAATTGTCATCCCATTGCTAATAAAACAACAGGTTTTTGGCTTTGATTACCCTTGAACTTTTTGAAAAGGCCACTATTGACTCTAATATTTCAAAAAGACCACTTTTCCCCTCTTGTGAAGAAGCCATTTTAAGGCAAAACTAGACTACATTAAAGATGTCGTTGAGTAGACCTTACAATCGGGTCAGGTGGGTTGGGTTTGGGTTGATTTTGAATCGGGTCAAGATTCGAGTCAGGTTAGTAAATTCTAGACTCTGACTCTAAAAATTCGGGTTAGGGTTGACCCATAGGTCAATTTGGTTCAACTCTATCAATTATTGAAATTTTAAAAAATGAAACATGAAGAATTGAAGATGCCAAATAAACTATTAAATGAATTAATCTAAAATTCTAATCTTGAAAAGAAAGTTTGCATTCAATTGATCTTTATGAATGGGAAGATTGACTCTTCCTCCAACAAATTTACCAACAACTATAAAAAACTATAAAATTAAAAAAGTCAACAATAAAAGTAAAGTTTAAATACCAAAGAAAAAAACTAACGTAAATAGATGATTATGATTAGATGGCCAAAAGATATATGCAAATGTTCTAAACTTCCAATAAAAATTAAATAAAAAATCAAAATAACTTTAAGTTCAAACACATTCCATCATTTCTAAATTTGTTCCTCCTAAAACTCTAATGGACTTGGAGCTTCCGATGATGATCCTTCAAGAATGCTTGACTTAGAAAAGTGCACCTCCAATCCCATCATTTCCTTGGTCTCATTATCATCAACTACATTAAATCAAAGAAGATAAAATATTAAAGCATTAATAATGTAAGAAATATATTTGATAATTAAATAAAAAATATATATTATCATCTAAATAAATTAATGTTTGAAACCAACCAAAATAAAAATTTATCTGACCATGATATCCAAATAACCAATTATGAGTACTAATCAAAGCTTGTGCATTTTCTGGCAAAAGAGAAGCTCTCCATTTGGTTAGAACTCTACCCCCCATACTAAAAGTTGACTCTGAAGCAACGGTAGTTATAGGAATACTTAATAAATCCAATGCCATAAGAGACAGATTAGGAAATCGATACTGGTTATCTTTTCACCAAGAAAGAACATTCAATTGTTGCCTGTGATCAAGTCTATGTTCATCCAAATATACATCAATTTCTGACTTATTTGAATTTAAGTGCTCTTTCTCAAAGTAATTAAATTCCTACATAAAAAATCAATAGTCATAAGTATTAAAAATTATAAATAGAATGAAAATATAAAAAAATTAAATTACATTATACACACTAAATTTATAGGAATGTCGTCATCTTCATCTAAATCAATTGTAAAATCATTTTTCTCTGTTGAATGTGTAATTGATGATGATGCACTAGAGTTCTTGTTTGCATATTCATTAAAGAGCCTGCACAACTGATTATAAAGATAGGTTGATTTTGCATTTGTAGTTTCCTCATTTAATTTTTGATAACAAAATTTCACAGGTCCCATTTTGTAATGAGGATCAAGTATTATAGCAAATGCAAGCACCACACTATAGCAATCCCAATACTTATTAAGTTTATTCTTCATTCTTTGTGCCATGTCACTTATTAATCTTTTCAATCCTTGACCACCCTTCACGTGTTGGACACCAAATATAATTTTTGTCTGCAGTTTGCAAATTAACAAAGGCACGACGATAGATGAGTGCCCTCTCAAGCATCATATAAGTAGATTCCTATCTTGTTGGACAATTCAACCATAAACCCTTAGAACAAATACAACCCCCACACTTTGCACATTCTTCAAACTTTATCTTCCTTGCCTCCGATCCTAACACATATTGCACTCCCTCTCTTATTTTATATATATTCATCAATCACCTTCAAACCTTCTTGTACAATAAGGTTCAAAATTTGAGCACCACATCGAATATGAAAAAAATCACATTATAAGGCAAAGTAGATTTAAGTTGATCACACAAAATATCTTGCATATTATCATTGCATCATGCATTATCTAAGGTGATTGTGAATATTTTGTGCTCAATTCCCCATGCTTTCAATAAATCATACACTTTTCCATATAAAGCAAATGCATTGTGTGGAGGAAGAACACGACAAAAGTTCAAAATTTTGCTATTCAATTTCTAATTATGATCCACATAATGTGAAGTGAGGCAAAGGTACCCCTGAGTAAAGGAAGAAATCCACATATCACATGTCAAACAAAGCAAGTTTAAGTCTTTCTTTCTCTTTTTTATAGATTTTCAAACAATGTGCTTTAGCAGTGTTCCTAGTTAATGTTTTGACATCTTCATTTAGATAACACCAAACATTTTTTGTCCCTTCATGCTCAACATTTGAAGATGAATATCCATGTCGTATAATAGATAATTCTATCAACTCTTTATAAACCTCAAGATCAATTTTTCTAGCTAATTTCCCCTCTTTAGATATCATCAATTGACCCACATCCTTGTAATCACGCCTAGGACAAAACTTCAATTTGATGTCTGAAATTAGAAGTGCCATGTGAAGAGTCTGCAATGTATATTTTAGAACAATGTTTGCACTTTGCTCTTAATTTTTTATCTTCAAACTTATTTCCTAGAATAATTTCAAATTCTTTCCAAACCTTAGAAGATCTTCAGCATTTTTTTGAAGCACTTGAGGAGTCCTCCACGATATTACAATCATCATCGCTATCAACTACGTGCACAAAAGACATGATTTACTCTTGAGAAATAAAATACAAACAAAACAAAGACAATGGGTTAGTAAGAAAGTGGCAGATTTTTTTATTTTTTATTTTTATGAGTTTTATTTTTGAATGAATTGTTCATTGGCTAAAAAAATAACAAAAACATTGTGGATCAATAAAATTTAAAAAGAAGATTACAGAAAATTCGATTAAAAATAAAAAGTACAAGATTAGGAAAAAATCAAAATTAAAAAAAAACAAACAAGTCCTATTTTTCATTCTTTAAATCATATTTTTAGAGAAAAATGAAAAAAGAATTTTATGAAAATTTGTGCTCATTCATAGTTAGGAACATATAACTAAAATCATTAAAAACCATTAAGAATAATTAAATTGAAAAGAAAAGATTTATTATGTCAGTCATCATTCTATGCAACTTAAACAATTAAAAATAATTAAATATCTAAAATCTATTAATAAAAATTAAAAGGTAAAATTTAGATACATTAAATTGAAAAAAAGAGTAAGAAAACAAACCTTGGAGTTTGTGGTGGCTCATTATTCAACACCAAGAGTTTTGAAGTTCTTGAAAAAAATAAAGCGTACTTCTTTTGGCTAAAACATAAAAGTGAGAAAGGAGAAAACTAATGAAGACTAGAGAGTAGAGAGAGAGAGGCTTTTGAAAAAACAAAATTAATAAAAGAAAGTGACTCACAAAACTAAAAAGTAGTTTCTTGGTTTGACTCTAATCCTAGACTCCTAGTCTTATTGTTAGGCTTTTAGCCTAATCCTATTCCTAGTCCTATTAGTAATAGGACCCATTTATAAGCTATAATTACAAAAATACCCCACTCCATCCGATATTTAATTTTCACTTTTCAAACCTTGCTTTAGGCTGACCCATCGGGTGACCCGAGACCCAACCCGACCCGACCCAATCTTTTTTCGGATTGGGTCGGGTCTGGGTCAAATGCGTTTTTGGGTCAGAACATGGGGACCCTAACCCTATTTTTCAGGTGGGTTAGGGTCAGGTTCATGGGTTGGGTCAACTTTTTTTTGGGTCTATCGTTGACAGTTCGATTAGATAAATAATAAAATAATAAGGCCCATTGATGTGACACTATTCAAGTAAAAAACATATTTGAAAAATTACATGTGGGTTCAACATAAAAGTCCAACATGTTCACATGTGACCAAGAATAAAAACAAAATAATTATTTTTATTTAATAAATTATTAATGAAATAATTAATTAATAGTTATTAAGAAAATATTAATAAAATAATGAATTATTAATAATTCATTATTTTATTAATAAGTTATTATTAATTAATTCTTAAGTAAAAATAATAATTCGTCTTTATTCTTGGTCAAATGTGAATAGGTGGGAATTTTAAGTGGGAACCACAATCAATTTCCCCCTTAAAATTACTTATGTTGAAAGAGAAGATTATTTTTTTTGTATTATTAATAATTAATTAATAAATAAAAATAATTATTTCCATTTTTATTCTTGGTCACATGTGAGCAGGTGGGAACTTTATGTGAATCCTTGTGGAAATTTTCAAATAATTTTTTACTTGAATAGTGCCAATTAAGAAAATAAATCAAGAAGTGAAAAACAGAACAAATGGAGAATGGTTCGATAGAATTGCTAAACATTCGAACCCTGTGTATTTATAGATAAAGAAGTATAGTTTGGGTACAACAATAGTTGGAGAGAGTCAAATAACATTGAACTCTATTAGATAGAGTTTATGATTGGGTCTATCTAGTTAGTTGAGTTCTATCTAAATCTAGATAAAGTTACATCTATAGAATGAGATCTATCTGTAGATGGAGATCTATCTGGTGAAATGACAACTCCTGATGATGTGGCAATAGGGTTATCCTCAATACGTCCCCTCAAGTGAATGGGCATAGGAAGCACATGCAGCTTGTGCATAATAGAGGAAAAATGAGGGGAAGCCAACAGTTTGGTGAAAATGTCAGTGAGCTGATGCAGGGACTGAACATGAAAGTCGACTTCTATATGACGAGTCCGGGCATGGAAGATCAGATGAGCTGCAAGGTAACAAGCTTTGACATTATCACAATAAAGTAATGGAGCAGATGGAAGTCAAACTCCAAGATCCTATAAAAGAGACTGCAACCAAATAAATTTGGTGGCAGTATTGGCAAGGGACCGAAACTCTGCTTCTATACTAGATCTAGCAATAGTCTGCTGCTTCTTAGCACTCCAACTCACTAGATGAGAACCAAGATAAACACAACACCTTCCAGTGGACCGACGATCATCAGGGTATCCTGCCCAATCAACATCAGAGAACACCAAGAGTCTGGTAGAGGACTGAGAAGAGAAGAACAAAGCATGATCTAGGCTATATTTGAGATACCGAAGAATACGCTTTACTGCTATCCAATGTTCATCAGTGGGATTATGCAAAAACTGATAGGCCTTGTTGACTGCAAAATTGATGTTAGGCTTAGTGAGAGTAAGATAGTGTAGTCCTCCCATAATATTCCTGTATTGAGAATGGTCAGAGAGAGGAGACCCATGAAGTCTAGAGAGTTTAGCACTTTCCACCATAGGAGTAGGGAGAGGTTTAGCACCATCCAGACCAACACGATGAAGAAGATCAATAGTGTAGAGGCGTTGGCAAAGGTAAAGTCTGGTGTGATCCCTGTGTTCTTCAATACCCAAAAAAATTGTGGAGATCACCAAAATCCTTGAGCTGAAACATTCGACATAGTTTGGCAATAATATAATGAATAAAAGCCGAGGAAGTGCCAATAAGTATAACATCATCGACATATAACAATAAGTAGATATGATGAACACCATTAGAGTAAATAAAAAGAGGGGGACCACAGCTAGAGGTACGAAATCCCAGTTCAACAAGCTTAGAACTAAGGCGTGAGAACCAAGCTCTAGGAGCCTATTGAAGTCCATAGAGGGCTTTAGACAACTTGCACACATGATTGGGCCGATCTGCATCCTAAAAACCCTTAAGCTGCCGCATGTAAATATTTTCAGTTACAAGTCCATTGAGAAAAGCATTTTCAAAGTCCAATTGCCGAATAACCCATTGTTGAGAAACGACAAGAGAGAGGATAGTACAGATGGTAGTTGGTTTAACAATAGGACTAAAAGCGTCAGAAAAATCCACACCTGGGATTTGCGTAAAACCCTGAGCAACAAGCTAGGCTTTATAGCGATCCATAGATCCATCGGGTTTCCGTTTGACCTTGTAAACCCATTTAGAACCTACCACATTCATTGAAAAATGATATGGAACGAGATCCCAAGTCTTGTTCTAAACAAGAGCTTGAAACTTCTTGGACATCGCCTCACACCAATGACGATGTTTAGAGGCTTGGGAATAAGTGCTAGGTTTAGATTCAGTAGTAGCAACAGAAGTAGTATAACAGAGGGGCATAGGGTGCCGAGTAGCCAAAGAGGCTTCAGAGCGCATGGACCTGGTGACCATAGTATGAGTGTGTCGAACTGGAGCAGGGACAGGTTGTGTGGTGTCCATTAGATCCTGAACCAACTGAGTTCGAGGTCGGGTGCGTGGAAGTTCATTTGAAGCAAAAGGAGGACCAACGCTTGCAACATTATTACCACTGAAATTGGAACTGGGTACATCTGTCCCGGAAGATGTCTGGGGTGATGACGAAGTTTTAGCAATAGGTTCTAATAGTCAAGAAATACATACTGGAAGTAGGTGAACGCCATTAGAGTTGGGTGTTGGAGTTGAAGATGGCGGTGGCAAGCTAGGGAACCGATCTTCATCAAAGATGACATGGCGGCAGATATAGAGTCGTACTGTCTTAACATCATAGCAGCAATATCCCTTGTGAGAGGAGTTGTACCCCAAAAATATGCAGAGGGAAGACCAGAAATCCATTTTATGTCTATTGTATGGATGAAGAAAAGGATAACATGGACAACCAAAAGTGTGAAGCAGAGATTAATTTGGTGTGCGGTGAAATAAAAGTTCATATGGTGACTGTCCTTGAAGGGTCTGTGAAGGAATGCAGTTGATTAGAAAAACCGCAGTTTCAGCTGCATCAGACCAAAAATTATGGGGGAGAGAAGTGACGACCAGTAAGGTGAGGGTGGACTCTATCACATGGTGATGCTTCCTTTCAACCGTGCCGTTTTTCTCATGAGTGTGCGGACAGGCGAGACGATGTCTGATGCCTTGAGAGTCAAGATACTATGAAAGTCTTCGGTATTCCCCTCCCCAATCAAATTGAATACATTTAATTTTTTTATCAAATAAGAGCTCAACATGCTGTTTAAATTTGAGAAAAATCTCAAACACATCAGATTTACGACGCATAGGAAAAATTCAGGAAAATTCAAAAAAGCATCAACAAATAACATATAATATTTAAAACCATTATTTGGCTCAACTTGGGCTGGTCCCCATACATCTGAATAAATAAGTTCTAAAGGACTACTGTAAGACGACGACGAACTGAGACAACACTTGTCGAACTGCTTTAATTAAAGCATGTCCAAGTCGATGATGCCAAACTTGAACTGATGCCTTTTCACCAATAAATGCAGTAATGCCGGAAGACAAAGGAATGGATGCTGAAGTAGGAAACTAATAGAGTCCACCTTTATTGGACCTGCGGAGTAGAACTCTCCCCATATGGTACTTTAAGAGAAAATACGAATGATGAAATTCAAAGACAACATTGTTATCTTTGGTAAATTTGCTAACAAAAAGTAGGTTCTTTATAATAGAGAGAACATGATAAATATCCTTAAGATAAAATTTATTTTTATCACGAGAAAGAATAGAAGAACCAATATTTTTAATTTCCAAACCTCTACCATTACCAACTTTCACCTGGTCAGACCCTCTATAGTCTGATCGAATTTGCAGATTGTCTAGATTGGACGTAATGTGGTGTGTGGCTCCAGAGTCTGGATACTAGGCCAAATTAAACTGTGAAAAGTAGCAGTTGGATCTGGTGTGGGATTCTGAGTAAGCTACAGATCTGGACCAAGATAGGAGATATCAAACCTGCGTCTGCACTACCAAACACCATGGCCAGGGATGTTGCACAACTGATAGATAATATTGCTACATCCGCGACCTCTTTCGGAACCATCATTCTGGTTCCCACGGCTGCCTCTGCCTCTGTTGCGCTGTGAACTATTGTCTGACTGTTGGGAGTGTTATGAGTTACTTTTATTGTTTGAAGCCAAATTGGCAGAAGCTCCATCATCAGATTTAGTAAAATGATTTTCTTTGAGTCAAGACTCATGATTGAGTAATTGGCCAATAACATCAGCAATTCTCAATCTATCAAAATCAGGTCTATTAGCAATAGCAGTAATAATGGACTCATATTCAAATCCGAGTCCACTCAAAATACACATAACAAGATCTTGTCGAGAGACAGGTTTAGATACAGGAGAAAGGTTGTCAGCAATATCTTTGCCTTCTGTATGTATTCAGAAATAGAAAGAGTACCTTTCTTGATACTCTGGAGTTGTCTCTTTAATTGCAAGACTTCGGAACATGAGTGGGAAGCAAAGGGATCCTCCAACGCACTCTAAACTTTAGAGGATGAGGACATACCTATGACCTGAGCTAGGATACCCTCAGTAAGTGATTAAACGATCCAACTGAGTACCAGTTGATACTAGTGATCGAATGCTGGGTTGATAATCTTCCTTCATGGATCCTTAGGATCGTCAATTTATTCAGGAGGAGTGGGAGTCTTCCCTTCTACGATACCCATGAGTTTGTGAGTACGAAGAATGGGAAGAAGCTATGCTCTCCATAGCAAGTAATTGTTGCTATTCAACTTGATAGGAAGATAGAGAAAGACATTTGGAATTGAAGCTGGTGCACTTGTTGCAGATGGTTGTTTCAACGACCCCAGGTTGTTGATCTCTCCTCCTATCGAGCTATTGAAAGAAGCCATGAGAACTAACTCTGTTACCAAGTTAAGAAAATAAATCAAGAAGTGAAAAATAGAACAAATGGAGAATGGTTCAATGGAATTGTTGAACCATTCGAACCCTCTGTATTTATAGATGAAGAAGTACAGTTTGGGTACAACAATAGTTGGAGAGAGTCAGATGACATTGAACTCTATCAGATAGAGTTTATCATAAATTTAAACTCTATCTGATAGGGTCTATCTAGTTAGTTGTGTTCTATCTCAATCTGGATAGAGTTACATCTGTAGAAGGAGATCTATTTATAGATGGAGATCTATTTGATGACATGGCAACTCCTGATGACATGGCAATAGGGTTATCCTCAATAGCGTCACATTAGTGGGCCTTATTATTTTATTATTTGTCTAATGGAACTTTTAATGACTTATTTAGCATTGCTCATTTTTGCCTTAGAATGGCCTTTTTACCATAGTTTGAGGGTAAAAATGGCCTTTTTGGAACTTTAGGGGTCAAAAGTGGTCTTTTTGCAAAGTTCAATGGTTGTCGGATCCAAAATCCCATAAAACAACTAGCGAATGAGCTAATCCAATCTCATTCAAGTGTAGCTTTAACAAGATAGTTTTAGGGTAATGTAGCTTTGACTAGTACTTATTGGATTGTCATTGATATGATGCATTAATAATTAATGTGACTAGTAATACTACATTGCTATAGAGACATGATTAGTCTTTTGTCTGTGTCATGTCAGGTGTACAAACCCTTGGTTAATTTTCTTTTCTTTTCTTTTGGATTGAAAACCCTTAGATGGGTATGGACCCCTGTAACCTAGCCTTGTATTTCATGTTTCTTAAGGATTAGGAACGAAAACCTCCTTAATAGCTCAATCACTAAAGGAGTCTTGCTCGTAAGGTGGAAAAAAGTGTAAACTCTGCTTATTTGAGAAGATTATCTCTAATCAACCCTCGAATGCCTTTGGAGCAATGTAGAGTCAAAAAATCTTTGGATAAAAGCAAAAGCTTATGAGGTGGAAAGGCTTAGGGGGGATGTGTTACATCCACATTGAAATAGAAGATAGTGGACAAGGTTTATGGAATTGTACTTTTTGTATGGAGAGACAAATAAAAAGAAAAGAGACGAGTTCCTTGAATGTTAGAGAAGCTTAACCAATTCAGTCTTGGGACCATGGTTATGGATGGGAGATCTCAACATGAGTTTTGACAGTAGTGAAAAATTAGGTGGTAAAGTTGTGTTAGATTTTTACTTGGTCCATTTCAACTCTAAATTCCTCCATTTATATTTGGTCCTAACACCTCTAAACCAATCAAACAATACCATTAAACCCTAGACACACTAAAGCATCTACCCATAGAATTTTAAGCTAAAATTCTCCATTTACCTCTCCATCAAATTAAGATTCCATTTTAAACCCTCCTGTTAACCCAAGTTTCCATAATCTTGCCACTTTTGAACCAATCAAACCTTATCATTAGTCCCCAGACATCCTAAAATGTCAACCTATAAAATTTCAACTCAAAATTCCCCCATTTACCCCTTTATCACATCAAGATTCTATTTTAAGGCTTTTCATTAGCCAAATCATTCTCCCCTTTTATATTTGCTCACTTTGGACCTAGTTAGGCCAATTGAACCCCACCAATCAATTTAGAATACCCAAAAACCCGACCCTACAAATTTTAACAAAAAATACCTCCACTTGCCTACTCATCTTAAAAGATTCCAGTTTGGCTAATCTCATTAGCTCTCCACACAAAACCACTATATACATTATGTTCCATCCCAACCTCTCTTCTCTCTCTCTCTCTCTCTCTCTCTCTCTCTCCTTCTTTATATTTCTCCCTTCCCTTCCATCTTTCTTTTCTTCTATTTTTGGTTATTGTTCATCGTCTTCTTGACGAGAACAACAGGTTCTCAGTGGCGACGCTCTCAACATTCCCCACTCTTGTCTCTGGTGACCATATCATTGATTTTTATTCCATTTTTAATCTCTCATCACTGTTTTTCTATTCTTCATCATTTTTGGTCTTCCAACCATTCACCGACCCCTGTCCTAGTTTTCTTCACTATTTAAACAAGATCGACGTAGCAAATGTCATTAGAGTTTTTTTCCTTTAAGCTCCGGCCAAAATCCCAACCTACGTAAGTTCTAATCTATCCTACGACTCTCTTCATTTATTTTCTTTTGATTTTATTATTGTTTTCCTTTTCTCTAGTGTATATAACATCCGACTTCAGCCATTAAAGGTGGAAATGAAAACCTGTGGAGTCATTCTTTGTAAAATCCCTAGCTGGTGATGAATGCGATGATGCAAGGGGTTGTTGTATAAGTTGTTTGCTAATTATCGTTGTTTTTTTTTGTTTAAATATTGCTACCATGTATCGAGTCCTTAGGTTTCCCTTAGGATCTGTTTGATTGCTGAGAAAATTGGACTGAGAAAATTTCGGATCACTCCATTTATCCTTCGCAATTGCTTCCACACTAAAAATGTTGCTCAAAACCACCCAAATCCTTTGTCCATGTTTCATCTACTCCATCTAACTTAGCACAGAAGAACTCCTTGAGTCTTTCAAGTTTCAGTCAGCAACGAACAAGAACAGAAAATTACCTTTAGGTTTTCAAAGAAAATCACTGAAAAGTACACAAAAACTCCACTGTTCTCAATGATTTTTGACTAGTTGAGATCGAGATTCTTGTCCAAGACACAAAATTGAAGTTAGTAAAAAAGAAAAATGAGATGAAACCTAGGAAAATCTGATTAGAAGATTAGTTGCAGAGAGCTTCACAGAGAAAGAATAATAGGACTTTGAGAACGGTTGAAGCATTGATTCCTATGGAGAGTCTGATTTTGGTCAATAGGGTCATTTCATGATGTTGCGAACCTTGTTCCAGCAATCTTCTTTGTTTTGATAAATGGGAACTCGGTCGTCAAAAACAAGGTTTGCACAATCACAGACCAAGTTGTCATGGATCAACAATCAGTCTCTTTTTCTTCTACTTGAACAACAATCCCTTCAGCAATGAAACCTCTTCAAAATGCCTTCACACCCGCTGAGGATTGGTCGTGGTTGCCTGGGCTTCTTGCAGAAGGGTAAAATGGATGTTGCTTTCTATGATTCCACTCTCAAAGGTCCATTGTGGGAAGAAATTTCTAGATAATTGTTTACTTGCTCGAAGCTTTTTATTTATTTACTGATGAGAATGGAATCACAACAACCAAGTTCCCATATGCAATTAGGTTCAACTGAGCACCATAGTTATTCACGGCCATGGCAAACGCAAAAACCGAGTTCCCACCTTGGGCACTTTAAGGGCATTTATTGAGGACGGATTGGAGGCATTGGAGACATTCTGGCATTGGCAGATGAGGTGAATAGAAGAAGAGGACGCATTGGAGACATTCTGGCATCGATAGACGAGGTGAAGAGAAGAAGAGGAAGGGTTTGTTCACGCCATGAGTTGTAGGGTCTGATGCAGTTCAAGGTAATTTTGGTTTGGTTGCAGAGATCCCTCCTTCTCTTCGTCTCCCTCTTTCCATTGCCGATGACCTTTAGCATGAGAATGAGGAGGAGCTTTCCGTTGCTGATGACAATTTTGTCCGCTGTGAGTCCTCGATTTCTACCGACGACAACGTTTAGCGCGAAAGTGAAGAGGAGCTTTCTGTCGCCAATGGCGATTTTGGCCGCTACGAGTTCTCAATTTCTGTCGATGACGACCTTTAGCGTGAGAGTGAAGAGGAGCTTTCCGTCGCCGACAAAGATTTTGGCTGCTACGAGTCCTCAATTTCTACCACCGATGAGGAGTAGGCGAATGAGCAAACAGAGAGGAGGTTATGGTTGGGATGCTGGAGGAGGATGTGGTGATGATCGGCGGCGGTGGTGGAGGTGCTGATAACAGAAAGAAGATGGTTAGTGGTGGAGAGAGAGAGAGAGGAGATGATCGACTTCTTGCTTTGACAAAGCCCGAGCAATTTTCTTAGCGTTTTCTTTTCTCACCGGGGTCGCACTGTTTTGGTGTGACCCCGCTCACTTAATTTTGGGATCCCGCTTCCCTCTTGTTTCTCATCCCAAAACACTGTTTACCAATAAACAAACACAAGAAAGGGAGAATAGTTTGGGAATATTCTCTTTTCTCATCCCCTTTTCAGCAATCAAACAGACCCTTACTGTTCAACTACTTCTTTGTTTGTTTCTATCGCATCTACCATGTTTAAGATCAATCGAAGATTTTCTTTCTTTTTGGTTAGCTATTTGATTTATTTAGAGTGTACACTACAAGAAAAATGGTCTAAGCCGGCGGTCGTAAAACTGCCGACTTAGACCTAAAGACCGTCGGCGATCATACGGCCGCTGCCTAAGCGGGTGTTGCCTTAGATCAAGACATCCGATTTAGGTGGGAAAGACTACCGCCTTTGCTTCCTGGCCCGAATTCGCTCAAAATTTTCTAAAGCGGTGGTTTTTCCAAGACCTGGCTTATCCTGATTAGCTGGCGGTCTAGACCGCTGCCTTAGGTGCTATATGACCGCCGCCTCAATGATTGTAAAACCTCTCAACCTTTTTATAGTGGTGGTGTAGACCACTACATTTGGTTTTGTTAATAGCTAAGTTGGTGGACATTGACCGCCGCCTTATGTCCTATGTGACATCAAGTTCCATTTCCTTCATAGCTAAGCCGACGGATACTGACTACCGGCCTAGACCTTTTTCTTAAAAAAAAAATTATATGCCTACTTAATTTTAGCATTTTTGGTACTTGACTTTATCTAATGATTCAACATTTTAATGTACCTACAAAATCATATGACAATTGATACATGTTTACTTTGGTAAATAAAAATGTAATTTAAAACATAGTAATTTAAAGATTAATTATATTAAAAATCCAAAAACAAATTGTTCAAATACAATACCAATTGAGGTATTAACAATACAAGAACCTCAAAAACTTTCAAATTTTCCAACAATATCTAATTAACATATTAATAGTACAAGCCACTATTAATGGTAGTTGTCTTCCTTTTGGATATTCAAATTTGGCTTTCTTGAATTCCTTCACCACTCACTGCAAGTCAAGCATTAAAGTGTTAGCAACAATTTTCATTCAATAAATGTGTTAAAATCATAATTTCTTTTGTTATAGATAAAAAAAATACCTTGATGGACTCTTGGATTGCACAATTATAGATCAAACAATTTTCATTCAACAATTTCTTTCTAGAATTCCAACCTCTCATTTACAGGGGATTGCACAGATTCTGTTGCCCCATTTTCTCCAACAGGTTCCAATGGACTTGCAGCTCCATTGCCATCAGGGGAAAGCTTTGAGCTTGTATCAGAAGAATCATCACTAGATCTTCCTTCTGAAGGTTGGTAACACTCAACAATTATATCTAAAAGTAAGTCAATGATTTCCTGTTATAGGACTTTAGCTCCCATCAATAAATTCATCAAACTAGGGGAAGATTCACCACTTCGTGTGACCTCCTTCCCATCATTACTACTTGACAGTTTGGCTGGGAGAAGCAAGCGCTTTATTTTAGCAGGATCGTTAAGATAAACACGAAGTCCAGTTAGAAAACCAACTATTGCACCAGCATCCATTAGAAGCTTTTCTCTTAGGGGGTATTCTTTTTTTGGATTTTGAGAGGAGCGAACATGTTCTTTTTTTAGATTTATGTGGGATCAAGAGAAAAAATCACTAACACTTGAATGGGACATAAATGTCCCTTTTAATAATGAATTAATGAATTATTATGACTAAAATGGTCATTGTTTTATTTAGCTGAAAAATAGAAGAACATGGTTAAATGCACTTACCTGGGTAAGTAACTTACTGAAAAACGAACAGGGCCTTAAAATAACCTGTGGTTGTGAAGGATTATCTCCATATGTAAGGTGAAATCCAGCTCTGGCAAGAAGGTTTCTAAAGATGTCTTCTTCATCTCCACTTATCCCTTTACTGTCTTCAAAATCAACAAGTTCATCAGGGTTAGTTGACAAAGCATCACGATCATCTTCGGAAGCCAAAACCTGATCAAGCAAAAAAATGTTGAGCATAAGTACCATCAAAAGAGAGGCTATAAACATAGTCAAAGCACTGCTAGACAATTTAGTGGATACCCCATAACTGGAAGAATTACGGAATGGAAAACACTAAGTTTCGGAAGTGCAATTTATATCTAAACCATTCCATAACCATGTCTTTTTATTATTCATCAAAAGATGCACTCTTACCAAAAGTTGCACCTCTCTGGGAAGAGATGGTCTCAAAAGATGCACCTCTCAACTCAACAAATCCTTATCCCAACAAAAAGTGCACCTCTTATCATCAAATTGTGAACATTCTCTCATCAACACCCTTGTCTGAAAGGCAATGGCATCAAAAGGTGCACAAAAGTCCCATCTGTCAACAAGACAAGCTTATTATAGAGACCCAATTCAGCAATTACAGCTGCGTCGAGCCTTGAGGAGGTGGAGGACGTTCCTAAGGGGCTTGGGGGCTGGAGGAGGGAGAAAAGAAAGATGGGAACGATCAGTCTATCACCGATGATAATCTCCGTAATGGAAAACGCAACCAGAGAAGAGGGTATTATAGTTGCTGCCAGAGATGGAGGCAATAAGAATCAGAGTCATATCGGTGACCATTTATGTTTTGAGGAGGTGCTGGTTGGAAAGCTGGGTGTAGACTTGGGTCAAAGGAACAAGATTGAGAAGGAGAGACATCCTCAGTGATAAATGTACAAATGTTTGTGTGATGGTACCAACTAGATCATCAACAAATGCATATAAGAGAGAGAGAGAGAGAGAGAGAGAGATGGTTGACTCTTATGCAAGCAGGGATGCATAAAGAGATCACTGGCATACACAAGGTGGAGAGCCTGCTTTTCAACGGGTTTTATCTAGTGCCTTCTCAATTGAAGGGATGCCAATTGGCCACCTAGACTACATGAGCACTGGTTACCTGCTTTTCTTCTATTCAGATACTACTTACCTTTCAAGGGCTTCTAGGTCAGAGTTCACAACAAAAAACCGAATCAATAAATATCATCATGACATTTTTTGGTTTATTAGTCAATAATAGATTTTATATCCCGTGCTTTGTTTTGCACATACTGAGGCAACCAAATGGACCCTGAGTGTGCAATTAGGGAAAGCCACCTATGCAGGACATTTACATGGCATTTCACCAAATGCAATTCAGCTATGGCACAAGCCAAAGCTTAATTCCAATAGTACAGTAAATATTAAAGCAACAGTTAAGCTTGTGGCTTTCTAAGTTGAGACACAACATACAATGGGGAGGAAGGATTTAACTTTGTTCTAACAAATGGTTTCTTGAGTCCCATTGAAGAGTACTTCATGGACTCAAATGTTGAATCACATTAATATGTTGGAGAAAGAGTTGTTGAATTTCTACACCCGGATTTATATGTTTAGTGTCTTTGTCTACAGCACAGGGGTGCTAAATTTTCTAGACTTCTCAAATAGATTCCTTTTTGGTTGTATACCCCATTGGAGCTTGGTTTGTGGTAATTCTCTCGGTAGAATGCATTGTGGGTTGCAAAGAAAGTACTTGATGAGTCTATCAAAAAAAAAAACAGAAAGTACTTGATGAGGAAAGAGAACGAATATGAAATTCTTCTGGCTGTCGATATAACCTTTCTCCTTATCAACCCTAAGAACCATCACTGGCTCTTGTCGCCCTACCTTAATCAAACTGCTTGCGTTGCAAATCTGACAATGAGAGAGCTCCGAAAACAAAATCACATCCCCTATATTATTGTACTCGAGAAGAGAAAAATAAACTTCCATGTTGGTGATGTTCTTCTCTTGAATCATCACCATCTTCCAGCTAATTTTGCCTCGTAGATCGAGATCTCTAAGTTCAGTCCGTTTGCCGCCATTTCTAAGGAGTTTCAAGGGCTCCAGATTAGACCTATTCATGGGCCGGGCCGGGCTGGGCTCGGGCCGGCCCGGCCCGACCAACGGGCCTACAACTTGGGCCCGAGCCTGGCCCTGATAAAAAGTCCAAAGCCCGAGCCCGAGCCCGAAGCCCGACCTAATAAAAGAAATTCGAATTTTTCCCTATTCAAATAGACATTATCTGTTTTAATTAAGATGTTTTTTTCCCCTATTTAAATGAACAATGGGCCTACAAGTGAATCAACAACTTTCTCAAATCAAAAAAACTATTCAAATGGATATCACATAGGATTTTTACTTAGGTTTAACTATAGGACGGGTTGGGTTTACTTAGGTTTAACTATAGGTCGGGCCGGGCTATTTTGGCAAAGCCCGAGCCCGGCTCGAATTTTATGCGGGCCGGGCTTTTTGGCCCAAGGTTAAGCCCACGGGCCAAAAAGCCTGTTCAAGCCCGTCCGGGGATCGGGCCCGCCCGTCGGGCCACCCAGCCCATGAACAAGTCTAGGCGTGAGTCCGGATATTTAGAATAAAGGGAACGAGAAACAAAGATTTATGGTTCTTGCCTAAAGTGGTTTTAGACCGGTTAAAGTCCGGTTCAAAATTAAAAACAACCATTCCAGTTTTCAAAGACCGCCACCTAATTCATATTTTTTATCGTTTTAATTTTCTAAGCGGCGGTCCTTGAAACCGTTATTATAGCGGCAGCCCTAAAGACCGCCTGCTCTAAACCGCCGCCTTAGGTCGTTTTTCTTGTAGTGGTAGAATTTATCTTAATTGTTAATTTATTCATTTACTGCATATCATATCTGCTATGTTATGTTTTCATATGTAAAGTTTTCTATGTTTTCTTATTAGTTATAAACTGGTTTCAGCGTAGTATTTTATTGATTTTTTTCACTCAGTTGAACATGATGTTTTGAATTGGAAGAATATTTCAGTTCGGCCTCCTAAGATTGCAATGGATGGGTTAGGATCTATTATGCTAACAAGGGACTGAGAAGACTATTGGTGTATGATTTCCGGTAACCGTAATTCATCCCAACGTAAATAAGATTTATATGTTAAGAAAATCAATATAGTAAAAATAAAGAAAAAGAGGAAAAGTAGTTATAAGGAAGATGTGAAGGGATTGAAGTAATCCCTCCATTTGTAGGCTAGAACAGAAAGTAGAGGAATGGCAGTCTCAGAGACAAAGCAGATTTATGTTGGCAAATAGGATTGTATAAAAAGGGGGAGAACAAAAAAAATAAAATAAAAAGAAATAAAAGTTTGTAATAATGGGATTGATTTGTAAATCCGAATAGCTAGTTTGGCAAATAGAGTATATTGGCGAGTTGGAGGAGAAAAGTAAGCCAATGAATAAAAATAAAAATAAAAATAAAGAAAATAATAAATAGCAATAGGGAGGATTCTCTTTGGTGTTGGCTTGTTCTTTGCTTTCTTTGTTATTGGTATGCTTTTGATTGATTAAATAATTAATTATTTTGTGATTATGCATATTTGGAATCCCACGTAGGCCCTACCTATTGGACCAGGGAGAGGGTTACTTAACCCCTTCCTTCTCCCATTCGAATCTTACCTAGATTGGTTTAGCCAGTGCCTTGGGTCTAGAGTCACTATTAAATGAAAACGATTTTTTATGTAATTCCAAGAGGTCACATCACCTTCATTTCATTTGACTGATGAATAGTGCCTCCAAATCAACTAAGTGAGCCATTTTCTAACACTCCCAAGCTGTTAATAGGAACTTGATATCTAGGAATCATGAGTTTATTAATGCATTGGACCTTGAGGAGATTAGAAGCTTTAGACTTAAGTACACTTAGACAAACAAGACTATAAAAGTTGAGTTGTCGGTCAAGAAAGTTCTTGATAGAAGTATTGGTAATGTTGATTGGAGAATCATTTTTAAAGATGTTTAGTTTAGTCGCATTTGTTTGTGTTTTAGTGGGTCAGATCATATGCTTATTGTTCTTTACCTAGATGTTCCTCTTTGTAAAAAAGGTAGGCCATTTATGCTTGAATATGCCTATTGTTCTTTACCTAGATGTTCCTCTTTGTAAAAAGGGTAGACCATTTAGGCTTGAAGAAATGTGGCTAAACATGAGGACTACCCTAGGGTATGGTTAAGGGAGTTTGGGGGCAAGCTTTGAATGGAGATGTCCAATTAAACCTAAATAGGAAAGGCAATTGCTTAAGAAGATCCCTTAGGAAGTGGAATAAAGAAGTGTTTGGACATGCCTAGGAAAAAATTTAGGGGTTAAAAGATTCTATTTTGAATCTGCTAGATCCCTTGAGCAATACACCCCGAAGAAATCGAGAAATTGAAGGGGGGCTATGAGTTGTTTGAGAGAGAAGAGATTATGTGGGCCCAGACGACCATGATTAATTGACTAAGGTGGGAAGATAAAACTACCAATTACTTTCATCAAATGACATTGAGGATAAGGTCAAGAAATGCGGTATTGAAGATTAAAAATAAGAATGGGATTTGGGTAGGTCACTGAAATGTTTCAAAAGGTTTTAGCTAACTAGTTTGAGAAGATTTTACTTCCTTTAAGGAAGCTTTGAACTATGTTATTTGTTCCATTTCAATTGAAGGCACAACTGACTTAGAAAAGGAGGTTATATACCAGTGAGAGAATCAATCAGGTTGTGTTTAAAATGGAGCCCAGAAAGGATCCTAGCCTAGATGGCTATCCAAATTTCTTCTATCAAAGACTATGGGGGTATAGTTGGTGATGATGTTAGAAATTAAAGGTTGCCAAGAAATTTTTTCAGTGAAGGCTCCATGATAAATGAATTTAATTCCACCAATAATATAACTCTTATGCCCAAAACCTCTCATCCGAAAAGGCTCGTCATTTTAGACTAATTAGTCTGTGAAACACTACTTACAAGATTATATAATAAAATCATGGTTAACAGATTGAAGCCAAAGCTCAATTCCATGGTCTCCTAGAATCTAAGTGCGTTCTTGCTAGGGAGGTAATTTAGTGATAAATTTAGAGGAAGGGAAAAAAGTCATGGACTCAATCAAGCTATATGAGAGAGCCTCTGGCCAACAGGTAAGAATGGAAAACCCCTTCTATAGGAGGGACAAAATGTAGGCTATTCAATTTCTTAGTTGACAGGATCCAAAGTAGAACAAGTAGGTGGAAAGAGTTTCTTCTATCCCAAGCTAGAAAAGAAGTGATGCTCAAGTCTATGCCCGACTCATTGTATGCCATGCTTCCTCCTATCAAAAAGAGTGTATAATGATTTACAAAGTGCTAGAAAAAGTTTTGGTAGGGAGAATTTGGTGGGAAGAGAAAGGTTCATTGGATTAGTTGGGACAAAATTAGTAGAAATAATTTGGATAGTGGCTTGGGTTTTCGCGACCCCTTAACCTTCAATAAAGTTATACTAGAAAAATTAGCTTGTCATATTGTTTCTAAACCCTCTAGCTTTCTAAAGTAATGAGAGCCAAGTATGTTAACAACAAATGCTTCATAAGCTCTAATCCTAGGGATGGAAGAATCTTCTAGCTAGAAGGATATTCTTCTTGATGGCATTTGCATAAAAGGTTGATGTTTAGAGCTCTCCTTGGGTTCTAGGTCTTGAAGGTAAAAGAATTTATGGCCCTAGATCAAACAGTCTACAACTTTTGAAAGTTAGAGACCTTATATTTGCTTCAGGGAATTAGCAAAATACTCAAATTATTCATGAAAATTTTCCCCCAAAAATTTCCCAAAAGATCCTTGAAATAACTCTAGTAGGTAGTAGCTAGGAAGCTAATTAAGCTCTTCTGACTCCCACATAGACAAGGAAAGTTCACGGTTAAATCAGCCTATTATATAGCAAAATTCAAGGAGTTTCCCTCTCTAAGAGGGTTAGGGATAAGCGAATAAGAAACAATATTTGGAGCTCTATCTATTTTGTCTATTCATGTGAAATCAAAAATAAAATCATTTCTCTAGAGATGTTATTAAAACACTATTCTAGTTAGAGATAATCTCTGTAAAAGACACATTAGTCTCCTCAACTATGTTGAAATCTACTAAAAAAGATGACGAGAGTATCATGCATTCCTTGTTCTTCCGCGACCTAGCTTGTAGCATCTGGTTTGGGAGTTTGCTAAACATGAGACACATAAACTAAGTCGGGACAAAACTTTCTATGATTGGTTCTATAATTGGTTGAACTTGTGTGGTAGGCAAGGAAAAGAAGAGAGCTAAGATGCTTATGCAATCAGCCATCATTCTATGGAATATTAGGGGTGTCAATGGACCGGTTTTGGGTTGAATTCCGTCCAAATCAAAATCCATTTGGACGGATTGGACCGATCAATAAGACATATTGAATTTGGATGGACTGGACAGACCAATATAACATATTGGATTGAGCCATTATCTGCTCCATTGATAGAAGATAAGAACATAGTTGTCAATGGACCGGGTTTGAGTTAAATCAATCTAAATTAAAAGGAATTTGAACAAATTGAACAGTCTCTGGATCGGTCCAAAATGGTCCAAAATATTCATTGGACTGGATTGGACCAGGTCCATTTGTAATGGACTCACATTGGACTGGACCGGATTGGACCAAATCCAGTCCAATTGACACCCCTATGGAATATATATATATATATATATATATATAGATATAATTAACCAAAAACAATGTATTTAATGATTCGGAGCCTAACATTTCCTCAATTCAGTCTTTGATTCACTTGTAAGTGATGGAAATGAGGAGCTTATCATAGGAGGATTTGCAAAGAGTTTGCCTTTCTAAAGAGAACTCTGTCTTTTTAGAAGCCACAACTTTTGTCTTTTGGTCTTTGCCAAGCTTCTTCTGCATCTAAAGCCGAAGCCATTGCATTGATTGAGGCTTTGAAGTTATCTAGCAATTTGAACTTTACAAAATTTGTCATTGAGAGTGATTGTAGTCATATTGTTGATTACATTCTCGATTCCAACTTGCGTAAAACATTAGACATATTCTATCATGTGTTGGACATTTCGGCCTTGAGCATGAATTTGCAGGTTTCTTCTTTCTGGAGTTCCCCCCTTGGATTGTGTAGGCGTTGAATGAAGATTGTTGTGCTTTGTCTAGCCCTTAGTTGCTATGTCTTTATCCAATGTTATGTTCTTTGTTTTTTAGTTGTTTGTAGGTCTCTTTGTTTTTACATCTGTAGTTGTTCGGTGGCAGCTTGTTGTTGTTTCCTTGCTTAATTAAATCCTATTTTCTACAAAAAAAGTGTTAGGATCCATAATCGAATTGGTCCAAGCTAAACATGAAGATTTGCCATAACACAATCAACAGAGCAATATTCCTTGAGGTTAATATCCCTTTTAACTATTAGAGAAGCTTGCTTTCTTGATTTTAGTTGTTTCTAGTGCAATTCCGTTTCTACAAGAACAAATGTATTTGTATGGGAATGCAAATAAGAAAATTGTAAATTATATGATTCATTTTTTGTTTTGGGTTTTACTTTGTTTACATAATTAGGTTCTGACTTATTTCATCTGTACTTCATACAAGCAAAACAAAGTAAAACCTCTAATAGAATTAAACCAAATTTGGGCGTCAACTCATTTGCACTCCCACACTTGTACTAGTGTGGAAAAAAGTGCATTGAAAACAAAGGAAGGCAATAGAGTAAAACTTGAAACAAAAACAAACCGAAATATGCTCTCAACTCATTTACACTCTTATATTTTTGCACCAATGCAAATAAAATTGCACATAAAACAACTAACATCTTCATTTTCTATCTATATTAAACTTAATATGTAAAGTTTCTAGTTTATTTTTTAAACAAAAAATTAGTTATACCCATCTTACTTGATATTGAGGAAAAAAAAAAAAACTCAACATTTTTGTTAATTTTAACTCCACTAATGTGAGCTTGTTTTACATTGCTAATCCCAAGCTCACTAATTAGGGGCGGCAATGTTGACCCCAACTCATTTGACCCACCCAATGCACCTGCTTTAAAACCCACCCATACCCACCACCCATTCTACCAATGGGTCAATATGGGTCTAGTGAACCATTAGGGCCAAGGAAAGAGGGTCAAGGGTACCCATTAGGGTCAGGGTGGGTTGGATCGAGGGTTCATCAATGAGGGTCTATAGGGTTTGAATGTTGAAAGTTTTAACCTTACTTGCATTCACTTCTGCCATTCACAGTGAAGATAGCCGCCAAAGCCACAGGTTTAGGGTTTTGATTAACCTTAGCCCTCTTTGCCATGGCTTATTTGGATCAGATGTAGGGAAGAGTTGATAAGTGCTAGGGTTTCTAAAATCTTTCTGTAAGGATGATGGTTGCATTTACAGAGCATGGAAAGGATGAAGCTTTCCACTCGATCGGGGACCTTGATGCTTAAGAAAATGGCTGCAAGGTTCACTTGGCTTGTTGAAGTTGATCTCTCTTAGTCGATCTCAATATCATTTTATTTAGTTGTTATAGATTCTAATCTCTCCATTATTGCCTTTGCTTTTGATCCATTAGTGGTGGCAATTGTTTTCATAGTTATTCTTTTATTGATTGAGAGGCCTTTTCTTTGTTAACATTTCCCCAAGTTGAAATGTTTAAAAGTGTATATTCTAGTTGTAATTAGGAAATTCATTTCTCCTTTTCTTTTAATTTTATAGAAAGAATTTGGCCTTTTGGGATTATTGTTGATGGATTTTTTTTGCAGAATTTATGTAATTCTTTTTGTAATTTTCTGCATTTCTTTTTAAAAAATTACTGCATTTTCTACTATTTTTTTGTAATTTCTATATTTTCTTTATTTTTTCATTTATGCAATTTTTGCATTTTTTGTTTGCAAAAATTCTACATTTTCTACAAAATTACTACATTTTATGTCATTTTTTTCTGAAAATTTCTGCAATTTTTTTATTTTGCATTTTCTACATTTTTTTGTATTTTTTTCATTTTTTTTTACGATTTTTGGACATGCAAATTGACCCAACTTGTATCTGCCATGTGGCAGTCATGAGAACAAATCAGTGTTTTCAAAATTGGGCTAGGCCGAATGGTCAAACTAGAAAAACTGGGAACTGGTCCATTTCACCCCAAACCACTTTTTGGCTAAAAATCATGGATTTGGTTAGTGAACCACTGACCTGAGTGGTCGAACCATCAAACTATTGGCTTGGACAACGGTTTTTGGCCTTTTTTTGTTTTTAATTATTTTTGTCTAAGTGGGTTGTCTATTTCGTCTGAACGATTAGACCATTTGACCCGGGAACTAGACCCTGAAATGGTTCCTTCCTGGTCTGGTTTTAAAAACCTTTGAACAAATCAACTCTTAAGATTATTTTTTAGATAAATAGTGCCATGTGGCAATCATGAAAAGTGCGAACAGTCATCTTAGATTTGATTTTTGGATATATGGATTGACCTGACCCACATGTGACATTTGAGAGAAGTGTTAGAGAGCCGAAGGAAACAATCATAAGAGTCAATACAGTGAGACCGAATCTACTTACTGGGCGCCTCACACTAACCTCACATGCACATCCTATCATGCATTGAAAACATCTCCCATACTTATAAGTTATTATTCACGGAAGATGTTTTCAATGCACCGTACCTATGAGGCGCTCATTTGTGAGCTGTGACCCGGTAACAAGCATCTTATAGTGGGTCATAGTGGGTTAATGAATCAGAATTGGGATATGTTAGTCACACCTACCTCACAACCCCACATCCCACCGTGTGTTGAAAACATCTTCTCATGAATAATAAATAAATAATAAATAATACTATAGATGTTCCTATGTGCCAGCCCTAACATGCTGTGAGTTCGGTGTGAGGAGCCGATATGGAGTCAACGAATCAATATGGTTGATTCGATATTCAACCCACTTACAACCCAATCCAGTCCACCCATTTACCACCCTACCGCTAATCAGCTTAAGCAACACACTAGCCGTAGAAACATAAACTTTTCTCCTCGTGAATCCTAGTTTGTCTTTTCGTGTATTTCTTGCTGGGACATTGGCACTAAGCTGAATAAATGGCGAAATGGGACTCATATGGTGGAGAGTGGTTAGGCAACTTGATGATAATTTGTGTTAATTAATGTTGATTCTTTCTGCTACTAGAAATATCCATGATCTGCCAATTCGATTTGATTAAGAGAAGAAAAGATTCCAGACGTTGAGATTTCCCAACCTTCGAGAAAAATAAAGAAAAAAGAAGTGAAAATTTCAATTGCAACGCTTACCATTTCATTGTGCTAATACAATAAATGCACCTTGGAAGATGCATATGTACTACTAATCTACTATTCAAATTAAAACCTTCCTATCGCTGTAGTGTCGCCAAGCATCATCGATCATCGTCTGATACTTATTAGTTTTCCTTTTCCTGCTCGCCTTTGTTGTCTTCTTTCTTCTGCCCCCCTCTCACAGTACTCCGTCCGGAAGAGTAGTTTTTAGTGCGGAAATCAAGGAAGAGAGCCAAAAAGGAAGCACTGATAACTGCACTTATACACCAAATCGGGAACCCAGTGCACCCATCCCCCATAAAATGGTACCAGAGCATCACCGCCGAAACCAGAAAGCTCAAGATGAACTGCACAATCTGAATATCGGTCACTAGTCTCTTCCACCACGGTCGCCGCCCAAGCGCACACAGCATGTAATACGTGTACATCAGTACGTGCACCGAGCAGTTGGTAACCATGGCTATTGGGATGAGCGACATCGGCGCCCGGAACCCCAACGGAGTCATTAGTGCGGTTATCGTGTGATGGTAGACATGGAGGAACGTAAGCCTGCGTTTTGATTTTCCGAGGATGATGAGTAGAGTGTCCATGAACTCCACGACCTTGGAGAGACCAAACACGTAGAACCAGAAGAAGACCGGCCCTCGAGGTCGGGTGCCGTAGGGGAAGCAGAAGATCCAGCGGTTGTTGGGCTTCTGGGCGATGGTGGAGAGAATGCAGCCCAGGGCCATTATGAGGGAGAGGACGACAAGGAAGAGGCTGTGCGCGGCGGTTAAGAGGCGGATGAAAGGTGGTGGTGATGATGTGGTGGGTAGGGTTTTAGTCATTGATTTGGTGGAGAGGTAGGCTTTGTGGAGGATTCCGACGATGGAGAGGTAGGTGATGACCGCTGTTGCGGTGAACTTGGGTGAAGAGCCCCATGTCTCCCCTTCCTTCCACTCGAAATCTCTCACCACCGGGTGCTCTACTAACCAGTAACTCACGTTGCGGTGGATCCACTCCATCCTCTGGTATTGTTCCTTCGCAGTTTGGAGTCTTTTTGAATGGAAGGGTCAGAGAGGACTGAGGAGTCTTCTATTATATATTGGTTATAACCTATAGCTCTGGGGCCGATTTTAATTGCGTCCGTAGGTACTTCAACTGAATGACTTATTACGTCTGGATAAAAAAATATATACTATTTATGGGCATACATCATATTAATTAATTATCTCTTCTATTCAGCCACTAACTAACCGACAACCTCCAACCTCCTTAATGGCAGTTTAATAAAGATAGGAAGCCATTCTATCTCATCAATTGGGGTGGGTTTAAGGAGGTTGGAGGTGGGCTGAGCTTCAAGAATTTAGATTGGATGAATGAAGTTTGCATTGCAAAATTAGGTTGGAAAGTTTCGAACAAAGAATATAACTTATGGGCTCAAGTTGTAAGTAGAAAATATCTTCAGAGAGAGGACTTTTGGGAGACTACATCAAAAAAGATTCATTCATGGGCTTGGAAAGGCATCGTTGGGGTCCATAGTTTAATGAAGAGGGGATTAGGAAAAATTATTGGCAATGGTTAGATGAGGTTCCCCTCGTCAATTTGGCTAACAAAGCATATATTGGTAATATTGGCCTCTGGGTTAGTGATGTCATCAATCATGAGACTAAAACTTAGAAAGAAGATTTGATTAAGAGCCTTGTGTTGTTAAGTGCGTGGGAAAAAATTAGAAATATTTTCATTCCATAGGATGATCTCAAGGATAGTAAAGTTTGGAGACCTAATCCAAACGGTGAATTCTCTATCAAGTCAGCATATAATGAGGCCTGCTGGATGCATGGAAGATCAATGTTTTTTTTATATATCTTGTTTAATAATAAACTCCCTTCCAAGATAGCTCTTAGGAGAAAAGGTGTTGATATTGATGACTGTTGTGACTTTTTTTTTTAAATTGCCATTTCACTAAACAAATTTGGATCATCATGAAAGATTCTATTCCGGTTCAACAAGGGAATTACAATTTGGTTCTTGAATGGTGGGCCTCCCTCGATGATATCATCCTAAAAGAAAAATGGCTATCTTGTTGTGACAAATTTGGAAAAATCGAAATAACAAAACCTTCAATAATAAAGAAATTCCTTCCCCAATTACCATTGATAAAGCTAAAAGCTTCTTTATGGAAGCTTCTGCAATTTATGATTGTGGTTCGTTAATGATGGAACCAAAAAAGATGGTCATCACTATCAAATGGACTAAGCCAAAAGTAGATGGAAATAAAATAAACTTTGATGCTTTTTGCATGAACGACAGATTTACCATTGATTGTGTGGCCAGAAACCACCTTGGCCAGATCTTAGATTTCAAAGCCTATGGTATAGGAACCTTGACTATCAATCTTGTTGAAGCTTGGGTTGTTTGGAAAGCTCACAATCTCGCTCTCAACTTCAACAGAAAGTCCATTATCATTGACGACTATTCAGAGCTTGTTATTGACTATCTTAAGAACTAGGTGGACCCCCCCCCTCCCCCCTCCCCCCTCCCCCCTCCCCCCTCCCCCCTGTTGACTTGCTAATTGTGCTCATTCAAACCTTGCTTGCTTACCCCCCGGGTTGTTTGTAGCCCTTCTTTGGTTTCTATTAAAAAAAGAAAAACACTCCAAAAGTTAGTATAGACAAGGCCATTCAGTTCAACAACTTTAATCGTTACTTATTCACTAAAAGATGGAGAATAATAAGTTACTCAATTCAGTCGTTCAGTTATATGAATCCATCCCAACCATTTTTCTCCAACGCAGCACCCGGCAAAAAACTTAATGTTGGGGGTATTTTGGTCAACATAGAAAGTGGTACAGTATTCAAAATGTTCACTGCATTGAAGCAGAAATTAATGTTCTGTGGGTCCATAGAACTCACCGGCGGGATTAGATTGGGCCACTAGGTAGTGCTGAAACAAGACATGTATTGCAAGGCGCTTGTGAGGCCCAATAATGCCGCGAGAGCCTATAGTTACGTGGGGTCATCTACAGAATACCATTTATCACTTTACCAGCAAAAAATAAAAAAATCACTTGTCAATATTAGATAAGTAGGGGTGTAAACGGATGGAATTCGAATAGGATCAGGTAACATTTGAACTTGAATCCGATTAAAAATTCATATCTGAATTCAATTTGATATCCCATGGATATTAAAACTTGATATTTGAATATTTGATTTAATTTAAATTAGATTAATTAATTATTTTAGGTAATTAATAAATATATAAAATAAATATGGATAAAATACAAAAATCTCCCCTAAAATTTCTGACAATCATAAAACCCCCCTTTAATTTAACTTTAGCAAAAACCTCTCTTCAATTATGAAAAAAATCGACAAAAAACTTCCTTTCTTCGATGACGAAGACGAAAAAAGTTAAATCGACGATAATATTTCTCGAAATACCTATTTTATCCCTCCAACCTCTCCTCTCTTTCCCCGTCCGACCGCAATCGGCTCGTCTTCTCAGATCCCCAGAAAAATCTTAACACGCTCCAAGTTTAAATCCAAACATGGGCCCCACTACTTCCGCCACCTCCACCTCCACCCCCACCACTAGCTGATGATTCCCCAATAGTGACTCACCCGCCATTGTTCAACAGGGTGAGTGATGCTGCTATCGTCGTAGCTCAACCATCTGAAACGGAATCTATGTTGCCGCTGCTGAAATCTCTCCTATAGTGTGCCCGACTGGCCGATTTTGCACAGGAACGAGCCGTCAAACCACTTATTCGACCTCGGGAATCAGTGTCTGAACGTGACAATCCGATGGAAAGAATTGTCTTTTATTTCACTAAAGCTCAGTCGGATTTCTTAAAAAACTGGGAGAACCGCACCAACTTTTGAGACCTCGTCGGAGGATTTCACACTCCCTAGCTTTAAACGATGCCTGCCCATATTCGAAGTTTACCCATTTGACGGCGAACCAAGCGATACTCGAAGTGACCGAGACTGCGAATCGGATACACATTATCGACTTTGAAATAGTTAAAGGAGTTCAGTGGGCGGCGCTCCTCCGAGCCCTGGCAACTCAGTCCACCGGAAACCCTCTATTATCCGAATATCTGGCATTCCTGCTCCTACAATCGAGGATCACCGACGGAATCTCTATCCGCCTCTGTGATTTCGTCAAGCTTCTTGATCTAAATTTTGAGTTCGAGCCTATCTTGACGCCGATTAACGAATTAAGTGAATTTTGTTGGAGAAGATGGGGTCGCTGTAACTTTGGAGGAGAAGCTTTAAGGCGCGTCTGAAGACATGTCTTTAAAACGTTTTTTGCCCCTACTTAGTTTTACTGAGTTTGCTGTTGTGTTACAGGCAAATTCGTTCCCAGGATACAACAGAGCCTTGGGCGAGAATCTGCAACCAGCAAAGTTGAAGAGTCTCCAAAGAAACCTTCTGTGAGACCGTAGCAGACCGGACTGAGAGAGTGAATTTCGAAATTGTGTGTTTTAGAGTCTGATTCATGCTCCTTAAATAATTTGTGAAGAGGTATGAAGAAAAGGTAGGTGCTGGTTTAGAGAAAGCACCTTGAACAGTCACAATTTCAAACATTGTGACTGTTTAAAAAGTAGTTAACAGTTTGTGACTGTTAACTTTGAATTGTGCCTCTTGATCACACCCAATCGAATCGTGACCGTTGATCTCATCAACGATGATCAACGCACCAAAACCAGAGTCGCCCATCGCGAGCCACGCGGGTGCGCGCAAAGTGCGAGCAAAGTGCGCCTCTAAAGCGCCTCATTGCGCGCGTTGCACAGTATCGAATCCCCATACTCTCCTCTACTAATTCTAAGGAGTGTAAATCAGCTCATATTGAAATATTGAAAACAAAACTTATAATTTTCCAATGTGGGACAAGTTCAAAACTGGGTTTTGTAAGAGAAAAACTGATTTTTTCAATCAAGTGTACAGGTGCAATTTCTCATGTAATTGATCAATCAAACCCATTGGATTTAATCTCTCATGAGATTAAAATCCAACAATCCCCCACATTGATTGATCAATTACATAGTTCTCTTTCAATCCAAACTACTATGACACAATTATGCATACAAAAGGTGTTTATCAACTTAAACCTCTTGTGAGTATAGTTATCTCAGAGCCTTGTCAAAGTTATTGGTGGTAAGACCTTAAACCAATTACTCTCAAGACAGACCAGAGACACCTATACAAACAAAAATGTTCAGTCTCTGCAAGAGTTTCAAGTTTTTCTTAGCACTGTTATGGCCATGTGCTTCTTTCCTTGTTTCATGAACAATCCCGAGAGCAAATTCAAACCCTCATGAGAAGCGCCACCACTTCTATGTTCACATAGGTGAATTTCCACTAAGTGCTCTGTTATTTGACACATTTCAGAACTTCATTAAGAGTTTATCTCAACCTCTCATCATAACGGATAACACTGTTTATGTTGTGATGGGAAATTTCTCAATGTCAGTGCTAACAGTCACATTGTTGTAACTTGTTGTTACCCATTAAACCCAATACTGATGGTTTTCAGTTCAAGTTGGGTTACCATTACAAGTGACTAAGTAAAGGGTTTTAATCTCATCTCTTTGGTTGTCATTCTTACCAATTCTCTGGCCAAGCCCTTGGTAAGAGGATCAGCCAAGTTTTTGCTTGACCTCACATGGGTTATATTGATGACTCCATCTTGAATCAGTTGCCTAACAAATTCATGTCTCAGACTTATATATCTGGACTTACTATTGTAGGTACACTGTAGGCCCTTGACAGAGTTGCCTCACTATCACAGTAAATGGAAATTAGAGGCATAGGACTAGGCCAAAGTTTTATATCCAATAATAAATTCCTAATCCATTCAGCCTCTTTTCCAGCAGCTGCTAAGGCTATGAATTCGGATTCCATGGTCGAGTGAGATATACAAGTTTGTCTTTTGGATGCCCAGGAGATTGCACCCCCACCAAGGACGAAAATCCATCCAGATGTGGACTTGTTATCTCCATTACCGGTAATCCAACTTGCATCAGTGTACCCTTCTAGTACAGCTGGATAATCACAGTAAAACAAGCCAAGTTCCAAGGTTTTCTTGAGATACCCAAGAACTCTTCCAATTGCCTTCTAGTGCTCTGCACCGGGATTACTTGTAAACCGACTGAGTTTACTTACTGCAAATGCAATATCAGGTCTGGTACAAAGCATAGCATACATCAAGCTTCCTACTGCATAGCATACTCAAGTTGTGCAATTGCTCTACTAGTATTTTCTACTAGCTTTATACTAGAGTCATATGGCGTGCTATATTCTTTAAACACTAAATGCTTAAATTTCTCAAGTACTTTCTCAATATAATGTGATTGGCTTAATGCATAGCCCCTAATATGCTTTTTAATTTTTATTCCCAAGATGGTATCTACTTCTCCTAAATCTTTCATCTTGAAGACAAATGATAAGTAGTTTTTAGTTTCATTTATGCCAACCATATTTGTACCCACAATAAGCATATCATCAACATAAAGACATATAATTACTCCATAATTTTCAGTGAATTTTGAGTAGATGCATCTATCAGCACTATTATGTTTAAAACCAAAAGTTAGAATGCAAGAATCAAATTTCTCATGCCACTGTTTAGGTCCTTGTTTTAATTCATATAGTGATTTAATCAGTTACAAACTTTCTTCTTGTTTTCAGGAAGAACAAATTATTCTATTTGTTCCATGTAAACCTCTTCATTTAAATCCCCATTTAAGAAAGCAGTTTTAACATCCATTTGGTGAACAGACAAGTGATAAATGGATACTAATGCTATGAGTGTTCTAATAAAAGTTGTTCTAGCCATTGGTGCATAGGGGTCAAAGTAATCAATCCCTTACTTTTGACTAAACCCTTTGGCTACCAATCTAGTCTTAAAAGTTTGTACAGTTCCATCAGTGTTGTATTTTCTTCTAAACACCCATTTACATTTTATTGGTTTTGATCCTGGAGGCAGGTCTACTAGTACTCATGTGTTATTTGACATTATTGAATCCATTTCATCATTTATAACTTCCTTCCAAAAGTCAGCATCTCTAGAGGTCATGGCCTCACTATAGGTTTTTGGATCATTTTCAATGTTTAGGACAATAGGTATCTTATTTAAAATCTTCTCTCAACCAAAAATACAATTGATTGAATGGAGATAAAATATGAACCTAACTGTTTCTCTGTTCTTTGTCTTTGACTTCTTCTAAGTCCTATTGTAGGTGTTACAGTTGTGTTATTTCTTCTTTCAGTCTCATTATTATCAACAGGTATTGAGATTTGAGTTTCTCTGTCATTTTCTATGGATTCATTTTCTATAGGTTTGGACTCTAAGTCTAGAAGCCTATAGGCCTTGTTATGTTCTGCATATCCAACAAACATACATTTTTTAGCTCTGAGTCTTAATTTGGTTCTTTTAGGATCTGGAATTCTATAATATGCTAAGCACCCCCACACTTTTAGATATGCTAAATTATGTTTTCTTCCTGTCCATAATTCATATGGGCATTTGTTATTAACTCTAGAAACAATTCTGTTATGTAAATGGCAGGCTGTTAGGAGTGCTTCCCCCCACAGGTTTAAGGGTGCATTAGCTTTTAACAACATGCAATTTAACATTTCTGTAAGTGTTCTATTTTTTCTTTCAGCTAGGCCATTCTGTTGAGGGGTATAGGGAGTAGAACACTGATGTATTATTCCAAATTCTTCACAAAAAGAATTAAACTCATTTTTAAAGTATTCAGCACCCCTATCACTTCTAAGGATTTTAATTTTCTTTTCTAGTTGATTTTCAACTTCAATCATATATAGCTTAAATATGTCAAAGGCTTCATCCTTAGTTCTCATAAGGTAGACATAGGTGTACTTAGAAAAGTCATCTATAAATGTTATGAAGTATCTTACCTTCTCTAGTTAATACACCATTGAGTTCACAGATGTCAGAATGGATTAGTTATAGAAGTTGAGAATTTCTCTCAACACTAGGGAAATGTTTCTTAGCCATTTTAGATTTTACACATATTTCACATTTTTCAGTTGATTCATTGTTGTAAGCAATTATACCTAGTTTGCTCATGTTCTTTATAGATTTAAAATTCAAGTGTGCTAATCTATCATGCCATAAAGAGAAAGAATCAACAATATAAGCAGAAATTTTTCCTTCATTAATACTTAATTTGAACATACCATTACAACCATATCCCTTTCCAACAAACATCCCATTCTTGGATAGGATTAGTTTGTCGGATTCAAAAACTCTTACAAACAAGATTTACTGAGACCAAGTTCTTTCTAATGTCAGGAACATGGAGAACATTCAGGAGAGTCAGTGTCTTTCCAGAGGTGAAATTCAGCTCTACGCTACCTCTTCCAGCAACTTTGATACATGTTTGGTTTCCCATCTGTACCTCCTGGCCATCAGTCACTTCTTCATATGTCTTGAACAAGGACTTGTCCTTGCAAACATGGACTGTGGCGCCTGAATCAAACCACCATCCAGAAGACGATTCTGCCATGTTGACTTCAGTAATCATGGCCACGAGATTGTCTTCTACCATGTTTGGAGACTTGGTTCCACCTTTCCGATGTCAGAAGACTCGGGCATAATGCCCCTTCTTTCCACAAACATAGCAGGATCTTTTCTTATTGTTGCTCTTCTTGAAGTTCCCATCATTCTTCTTTACTTGTAATGTAGGGTTAGTCTTCTTCGATCCGTTTTCCACAAAATTGACCTTAGAGTTCAGCATACCGGTCAGGGTCTTATCCCTACTGTGTCTAATTCGAGACTCTTCTTCAATACGAAAGTGTTGTTGAAATTTGCTCCATCGAACTGGTCTAGTCGAACAAGATCTTGGTTCATCATCTTGATTGAAATCATGCTTGCTTCCGCCTCCATTGCAGTATAACGTTCTAAAATTGTTGGAGAAGATGGGGTCGCTGTAACTTTGGAGGAGAAGCTCTGAGGCGCATCTGAATACATTGTCTTTAGAACGTTATTTGCCCCCACTCAGTTTTACTGAGTTTGCTGTTGGGTTACAGGCAAATTCGTTCCCAGGATACAACAGAGCCTTGGGCAAGAATCTGAAACCAGCAAAGTTGAAGAGTCTCCAAAGAAACCTTTTGTGAGACTGTAGCAGACCGGACTGAGAGAGAGAGAGAAAGAGAGTGAATTTCGAAATTGTGTGTTTTGGAGTCTGATTCATGCTCTTTAAATAATTTGTGAAGAGGTATGAAGAAAAGGTAGGTGCTGGTTTAGAGAAGGCACCTTGAACAGTCACAATTTCAAACATTGTGACTGTTTAAAAAGTAGTTAACAGTTGGTGACTGTTAACTTTGAATTGTGCCTCTTGATCACACCCAATCGAATCGTGACCGTTGATCTCATCAACGGTGATCAACGCACCAAAACCAGAGCCGCCCATCGCGAGCCACGCGGGTGCACGCAAAGTGCGAGCAAAGTGCGTCTCTAAAGCGCCTCATTGCACCGCATTGCGCGCGTTGCACGGTATCGAATCCCCATACTCTCCTCTACTAATTCTAAGGAGTGTAAATCAGCTTCTATTGAAATACTGAAAACAAAACTTATAATTTTCCAATGTGGGACAAGTTCAAAACTGGGTTTTGTAAGAGAAAAACTGATTTTTTCAATCAAGTGTACAAGTGCAATTTCTCATGTAATTGATCAATCAAACCCATTGGATTTAATCTCTCATGAGATTAAAATCCAACAAATTTCATGCTTCAGTTGTATAAGGACGAGACAACAGTTGCCATGGAGAGGGCTTTGAAGTTGGCGAAATCTCTGAAGCCCAAGGGAGTGGATTTGAATCCGTGGCTCTTAGCCATTATGCGATGAGTCAAGCAAATCTTCTGTGGATCTACAATTGCAGTGAGGAGGACGCAACCATTCTTTGGGACGGACCATGTTCAAACTTCAGAGACTTGTAGATATGGTCGTACTCAAAGTTGTACTTATTAGGCCAATCTACAATCTAAACTCCATTGATTCATCTGTTGAACGGTGGCGGATGAATTGTTGTTGCGGAATCATCAGCTAGTGGTGGGGGTGGAGGTGGCGGAAGTAGTGGGGCCCATGTCTGGACGAAGGAGAGGAGAGTTTGAGCTGACTGGAACTAGAAACGAAGGGATCACCGCCACAGAGAGAGAACTCGTGGTTGTGCCATGCATCGCAGTCGAAGGGGTAAAATAGGTATTTTTCATCGATTTAACGTTTTTTGTCAATTTTATGAAAATAGAAGGGAGGTTTTTATGATTGTCAGAAATTTTAGGGGAGGTTTTTGTATTTTACCCAATAAATATTTTATTTATATAAAGTATATAAATATATAAATTATTTAAATAATTTAATTATTATATGTAGAAATTACATAAAACATTTAAAATTTTTATATATTATATATAAGAATTAAATAATCGGTCGAATTTGGATATTTATCAAATCGAATCAGGTCATATCCGAATTCGACCAATTAAAAATTTGAATTATCCGAATTTGATTCGATTATGTTGAATCTTGAATTTGAAACCGAATTTTCTAATACCATTGACACCCCTAAAGATAAGCAGATCAGATTGGCCGATTTGACTGAAAAAACTTGGTTAGACTCTAAAAACTGGGTATTAGAAAAATTGGTCATAATCGGCTAACTGCCGGTATAATCGTGTGAATTGGTATCGGTTTTATAAAACAGGTTAAATACTTAAATGCTTCTATGATTCATAAATAGATAAAAACTTATCTTACCATTTGAAAAATGACTTAAAGCTGAGTTTGCAAGGAGTACAAATGCAAATATGTAAAGCATAAAATCTTATATTTTGTATTATTTTATATGTATTTATACTATATGTATTTGCATTTATACTTTTTTCAAATTGAGCCTAAAGATTTAAGTTTATTTGATAATAGACAAAATCCTTCTTTATCATTAGTATGCCGTTACAATCTGCTTGCATGTCATATGACTTGTATAATTTTTCTTAATTTCAAAATCACCGTTTTGTATTCTTTAAATTTTCAAAACAGAACCCAACTTACTCAACTGATGGACACGGCGATGTCGACCAGTTTAAAAGAAAGCAAGCCTATTTACATTAGCATTAGTTTTAACTTGCCTACTTTCAGTTTCTATGCCCTTAATCAGAATAGGTGGTCCCTGATCAGAAAGAACAGCTCCTCCGAAGGAGAGGATGACATAAGGGCCTGGTTTCTGATCTGTGCCCTTTCTGTTTTGTAGAGATTGAAGCCCCTGTGCTTTGTGCTCATCTAAGCTCGTCCTGCAGCAAATTTAGCCAAGAACTAAGCTCTTTTCTTTGAATTGGTTCAACAAATGGAAGGGTTAATGCATTTGATTCTACACCTGATCCACTGCTTTCACCATTTCTTTGCACTGTATCACCTCCAAAAACCAAATGTGACCAGGATACAAGAACTGATGGCATTTGAAACTACAGCGTCCAAACTGAAGCCTACCAGGCTCAGAATATTCCTGACAAGAGCTCAGAGTACACTACCAAATGTATATTGGGTTGGAAGACATGCGCACAAATCATCGAGCGCAAAATGTATCGATGGGTATAGCCAGATATCAAGCAAGTCCATGTAGCACCATTTTTCTCCAAACTTTTCTCCCAATCTCTTTGGAGACGGAAACAATTTTCCACCGTTTCTGAAACTTTATTACCAGTGCTGCTTAGGATGGGGCTGAGGGTAATAAGGTAATTTCATTTTTGTTCAAGACCGATGAATCCAACCTGAGAGTAAGAGGAGAGCATACACCAGAGGCCTTGGGTGTTATCTCAAGGGTGGAGACTCTGACGATAAAGTTAATCAAGTGCTTAAAAGACCCCAAAAGTCTTTAAGTCATTTTTCAAATAATAAGGTAAGTTTTTGTACATTTATTAAACCATAGGGGTACTTTATGTATTTAATCGTTATAAAACCCATTGGTTTTTATTCATATAAATTTTAGTGTATATGAAAACTTTCAAATCCCATGACTTCGTCCCTCTATTTTTGTTAAAAATGTTTTTTCTAACTTAAAATCTTAATTCTGTATATAAAAAATTAAAAATTAATAAAATAAAAGATATGGCATATGCAAAATATAATTATAATTAATATTATTATATATTATTTGTATACAAGGGCAACGCTTTCTCCTCACTTGATCTCCTACTAATTCTCTTTCCTCCCATTCTCTCTCTCAAGAGAGAGATCAAATTGGATGGATTAGTTTGGTTTGCAATCCATCGGAGAAATACGGACATGTCTAATGCAGATTTCTGAATTCTGTTGCAATTCTTTAAACATTCAAAAGTTTAAAAATCCACACTCTATGCATCCATACCCGCTCATGAATTGGTATCAATTTCGAACTGACACCTACCCCAATTATACTTTGGGCCTATGAATTCTGACACTGGGCTGAATGGTCATTCTCCCTAAAATATTAATCCGTACTCTCATACCCATCTTTAGGAGGGAGGTTGGCATATTCGGTGAGCACAATGACTTTTCTAATTGGATCAATTCTCATTAGTTTCTTCACCAACCATCCGTACTCTAAAGAAAATTGGGTCACAATTAGGAATAATCATGGGTTGGGCCGGGACCGAACTTTGCCCCAGTGATGTGATAAGGGATGGGCCGAGGCTTAATTCTGAACTTATGTCTTTTATGCAAAAAATGTGACAGAATTATTTTTAGTGTATCTTATAATATGTATCATAATTCATAGGTCTTATGCTTTGATATTTATATATAAAGTATAAAATATAAAAAAATAAAAAGCAAGCATAATAATTTACAAATCCATTTTTTTACAGGAATTTATAAATTCATTTGGGTTCTACTATCCACAAAATGTTCTCACATCTATACACACAAAAAACCCAACCCCCTTAAGTTGCAACCCTAAGAGCAATTTGACATTTGTAATTCTCTTAACCAAACTGAGCTATGGGGGATGGGCTACCCCCATTGTGTAGCCCAATGAACCAAAACCATAAAAGATATTGGGCCAGATTTTCATAGTGTATTAATAATTTTATAGGTTGCCATAAATTAAAATTAAATACAAATTGTAATTTATAAAAGAAATCATACTTTTATAATTAACACAGGCAAGCTTGTCCCTATCCCAGGCCCAAACAAATATTATTACAATTGGGGTGTGGGTTTAGTTGGGCAAGGCAACCTTAAAAACTATTAATACAATATTAAAATTTGGCCCAAGATCTTTTATTTTTTGGTTCAATTGGCTACATGAATGGGGGTAGTCCACCCCCCATAGTTCCTTCAGCTTCAAAATTAATAATTTTTATCTAAAATTATTTAAAACCCCAAAAATAATGTATGGATGGGTTGTCCTCATTTTGGTTCAATCCAATTACGAATGCCACATTTCTCTTAGGTGTGCAACTTGAGTGGATTTTAGTTGAGTTGAGGATCAACCAAAGCCCAACCCATAGTCTTAAAGCTCAAACTCGGGCTTAGATTAATTCAATTATGACTATAACATAACTTTATATATTTATTAATATTTAAATATTTTAAATATTTGAATAATAATTAAGTAATTAGCAATAATTTTTTGTTAGCTATACTTGTGTTAATTTTTATTAACTTTTCTATTAATGACTATTAATTTTCATCATGGTTAGATAAATTGTTATTAATTTTTATAATTCTAAACTGAATTTAAATGAATGTTATTTTTATTCATTTCTATTAATTTTTGTTATAGTTGTGTCTTGATACTAATTTTTATTAGATTTTATTCACTTTCATTTATTTTAAGTAGGATTTAAATATATGTGCGCTATACAAATAAAAATTTCAAATTAAATGGCTAATTTAAAACATCTATTGAAATATTACACATATATACTTATTTTAATTTTCATAACTTATCTTAGTAGTATTTTATTGTTACTAGCTTCATATGTTGGTATTATTAATTTTTTATCTAATTTTTATTAATTTAATATCTTAACATGGTGGAATTTAGGAACAGGGCATGGACCATACTCATCTCCTTGTCCTCAATCCCCATTGGGGAGGAAAATGAAACTCCATCCCCGAAATGGTTTCCCTATCGGGGACCCGAAGCCCTGATTTTTTTAATTAAAACATACTTTAGGAAAAAATATTTACTTAAGAGAAAAGAAATTGAACGATTTTCAAGTTTCCAAATTGCTGCATGTTTTAAAAATGGCCCATAAAATGAACACTATAGGTTTGGATTAGAGACTAATTTGTCAAATCAATTGACAAATTGATTTTATGGTACTTCTAATAACTTAGATTCTTTATTATTATTATTATTATTATTATTATTATTATTATTATTATTATTATTATTATTATTATTATTATTATTATTATTATTATTATTATTTGTTTCATGCGGCTACCTCCATCCCCAAAACCCATAACCTCCAACCCTAGTAGCAGTGGTAGTTGGTTCAAGATCTCCACTACAAATATCCAGAAAAATTATCAACTAAGCCACCATTAATTGGTAACCTAGCAATTCAGATGGTCTCCCACACGGATAAGGTGGCGTTTGATTGTACTTTTCAAACGTCTAAATTTGAAATTATTGCTTTTTAGACGCTACCTTTGTTTGGTGTTGTATCTGAAATACGATTTGAAAAGTTTTTTCAGATATGAAATTTTAAGACTTAGGCCTGTCACTTAATGCGTTCAGACACATTTCAGACATAGCCTAAAGTCAAAAACACCCATCCTTATTCGACCTCTCTCTCTCTCTCTCTTTGTCTCTCCCCTTGTCTTCTCGCCATCGATGCTGCAACTTGCAATGGCAGTTCTCTCTCTCTCTCTCCCTTGTCTTCCCTCCACTGTCATTGCAACTTGCAACAATGGTAGTTTAGTGAGTAATAATAATAACCATAATAATAATAATAATAATAATTATTATTATTATTATTATTATTATAAATTATTTTTACTATTTATTAATTATTTTAATATTTTTATAGTCATTAATTATTTTTTTAATGTTAATCATTTTATTTATTAATTTAATATTTGTATTGTTTCAATATTATTTTGAGGTTGAAAATTATTTTTTATGAGATAATGCAAATTGAATATAGTATGTTATAGGGGTAAAATAATAAAATCAGTAAATTTCAGATGATAAAGGGTTGATCCAATACAAACAAACTTATGGATTCAGAGCGCCTAAAAAGTAAAAAAGCACCTATTCTTTTTCTCAGATTTCACAAAAAAAGTATCTTTTTAACTTTTCAGATCTGAAATTCCAGATTTATCAAATGCCACCTAAGTGTTTATGTAATTTTTATATTTGATGAGACCTGAAAAGCTATTTTATGAAAATAATATTAGGCATTTGTTTTGCATTGATCAAGCTTTCCTGACCCAACATGAAGCTTCGAATTCAAAAAAAAAAAAAAGTGGAAGAGTTTTAGAATCTAGCTACCAACTCAATAATTATTACCGAATGCCAATCAATGTTTCCCATAAAAAATCCAAACTCAACTCATGTTAACCACAAAATAAAGTCCCTTCTACATGAATTCATTAGCAAACGACCAAATTACCCATTTCAATTGAAGCAACCAAAGCATAAATAAAACTCAACCAAGTAGTAACCCAACCCCTTTTTCTAAAATTTCTCAAAGAAAGCAGAAATCACGGTGTTCCAACCCAACCCTCTCATCAAATTCTATAGAACAACAACATAAGTATGAGGAAGATTATTGGCTACCCAAGTATTCCTTTTTTTAGCCTGTGTACCACTGATATAGAACCCATTTTCATTCATCATTCAACATAGGGAGAGTTGAAAAGTTACAAAAGCTAAAACAAAATTTAAAACAACAAAACTCAAGTCTATGAAGCAAAATAAATAAATAACATAATTAAAGAAATGAAAGTTTGCCTGTAAGGCTAAAACCTACAACAATGAAAAAGTTTAATTTGCTTCTTCAATGATGTACCCAATCCCATAAGCCCCTCGTGAACTTTTGCAACTTTTACCAACGAACAAAGCTCATCGACATGTTACTTATCATCCCTCTTTCGATCCATGAGAACTCGAACTCACCTTGTCACACTTTGGATCCCCTATTGCTTTCTATGTAAACTTTTTGATTTGTAGAGATTGAAGGTGTACTCCCTAGTGACGATCTCCTCTCATTTCTATCATTGTTGTGGAAGCTTTCTGAAAACCTAAATCTGAAATAGAAACTGAATTAGAATTGAGGCTGCAAAAACCATAAAAAAAAAAAAAAAAAAAAAACACAAAACATCCTCATCCTTCTTGTGGATTGAATAATCACCATAGACACTTTGAAGAACTTCGTGTCTATGGATTGCGCACATCTCACTGTCAAGTGAGTCTTCAGCTTTCAAAACCCAGGTTATATAATCACCAGAGACACCTCAACAAACTTGGAAATAGAGGAATAAAGGGAAGGATAGGGAAGATGAGAGGACAGTAGAGATGAAAATAAAAACACATAGCTACTATTCTGTACATGTACAACTGCAACGATCCAAAGATCCTCATAAAGCTCTCTCATTCTGCGCTGATTTTAAGAGAACTGATAGATAATTGCACCTGAAGCAAACCCCGAAGCATGCTCTAGGCTTCATTAAGAAGAAGAAGAAGAAGAAACGAAAAAGGGGAGGAATAAGAGGAGAAGTAAGTGAGGACGTAGAAGAGAAGGGAATGAAACGTCTCCTAAGAAATACTCCATTTGAGAGAAAACCCTCTACCCAAGCCTTGCTTTAATTGAGGACAGTAAATGACTAAAAGAACTTGTTCCTTTTTTAATTGTAATGCTGATTAAGGGCTAATAATGTATTTTACAATGAGAGACCATTCTCACCTTCTCTTTTTTGCAAGAGAATTGCTGATGTGGTACAAATATAATCAATGGTTGACGATAATGATAATTTTTTTTTATATTTTTAAAATAAAAGAAAATAAAAAATACAAAAAATAATAGAAAAATAGATAAATAACTTCTCTCTACCGATATGGCACGTTCAATTTTATTATATATATAAATATGTGGGCCCAGCATTAGGCCTAAGTCAAATTTGAAGTATTAAACTCAGGCCCAACCCTAAAATTTGCAGACCATGCTTAAGTCCAAAATTTCCAAGTCAAGCTGAAAATGATCATTCATTCCTAATAAATCTCAACTTGGATGAGTGTGGGTGAGTGGGTCTGCTGCTGCCCACAATACTGTGTCATGGGCGCATCAGTGCTCTGTACACATAAATGATCTTTTATGACCCGACCTAGAAATTTCTGAGCCTGAGCAACTTTTTTTTTTTTTTTTTCTTTTTTCTTAAGGTTTAATTTGGTTCAAACCCACACCGAGCCTACACATAATGAAGGCCGAACCCATACTAAGCAAATCCTAGACCTGGACGACCCAATACTCGCAAGACAGAAAGCCTGGTCTAATCCCAGACACATATTTTTAGTCTCGGGGTGCAGGCCGGACCCGGCCTAGGCAGCCCTTAAAGCCAATAATAGTTGTCCGAGCTGTGCCGGACATGACCCGATATTTTGAACCTTGCTTCCATCATCTTAAAAAACTTGTTAACCATAACTGCTCAATCAAGTAAATCTGAAATTTCTTAATGGCTTAATGCTCATAAAATGACAGGTTTAGTTCATGTGTAAGACTTTCTGCAATGAAATTACAAAGCATCTTAACCAACTTGTTGAAATCTGACATTAACATATAAACAACTGGTTAGCCTTTCTGGTCATTCGGTTTTCTGAGATAGTACTTTCCAAACCACCTCATTGATATTTCAATACAAACCACGGAGATAGGGATACAAAGTTAGGCGTTGTCCTCAGCATACCAAGCTTGCACTTGGGAATGAAGGATCCTTCAAACCTAACAAACTCTGTATAACACCCAGGACAAATTAATCCATCCAATTTTTTCAAAATCTTACATTCACGATTTGGATCATAAATTTCAAGGGTTTCGATTTGAATATTATGTCTAAATCATTTTCTGTAAAAATCTTATGATTTTTGTTTGAATCTTACGATTTGATCCATAAATCTTACGGTTTATACAATTTCTACGATTCACTAGGATTCAAAAAAACACAATTAAGAAATATTTCTTTACTTTGTTTTTATTTAGTTTTTTCACGGGAGACTTTTTTAAAGAGCAAATTTCTTAAAATATTCTTAAGGTTTAAGAAATTGACTATCTCTACCCCTATTGTTTCAATATTGTCTTAAAACACTCTTACTATTTCTAACAATTGACTAAATCCTCTATTTCCTACCATTAACTTTCCATCACACTTGATCTTGATCACATATGACATTATGTTGTCGATTTTTTTTTTTTAATTTCAAAAATACCCTTTAAAAAGTGGAGAGTCAAAGTTCTCAACATAGAAGAGCGTTATCTCAGCAGCTGGGCTGGTTTTTCTACGAACTCCTGATATGCGAAGAGGGGAGGTGGAGAGGGAGAACAAAAGGGGAAGGGAGCGGAGGAAGAAGATCACCGCCGCTGTACAGCGGCGAGGTGATTTTGGTCGATCCAAAAAGAAAGGTGAATGTTATGATCCATTGGTCCCACATCGATAGTATGGGATGTTGTTGTGGGGTGTATATGTGTTTGGGTTCCCTCCCTTTAACAACTAGCTTTTAGGGGTGAATTCTCCGGCACATATCAAATGGTATCAGAGCCTACGCTATACCTCTCAATTGCAATCATGCGTCGCAGGTGGTGACAATGGTATTGTAGTGTTTGGCCAGGACTAGGAGGACTAGTGCAAAGCTGACCTACGTGAGAACCAGGACTGTGGAGAGTGGTGGAATGCTACAATAGAATGGGATGCTGTTGTGAGGTACATATGTATCCGGGTTCCCTCCCTCTAACAACTAGCTTTTAGGGGTGAATTTTCCTAAGGCAATGAAGGGTGGAGGAAGAAGAAGATCATCGCCACTGCTAGAAGTTGTGGCGGCGGTGATTTTGGTGCTGAAAAATAGAAGGAAAAGAGGAAGTTGCCATTGGAAACCCTATTCCCAGTCTTTGTCCGTAAGCACAAACAACTATGGTGCCGAAAAATAGTAGTTGAAACCCTATTTCCGGTCTTGGAGTAGGAAGAGGAGGTCCTATGAAGAACAGTAGCTGAAAAATGTAAATATCCTCCAACTATGGCATCGCTGCAGTTGCCATTATTGACCTCTTTCAAGGTTCACAAGCAACTCGCCATAGGCCTTCAAGAGCTTGGCCTTGTCAGGCATGTGGATGACATCGGCTTTGTCGTCAAGTTCGGCTCTATCCTGCTTTCTTCACCAATGGCGGCAACCTTCCCTCTGATTTCTCTCTCTGCCACCTCTCTCCCATATCTCTTGCTTCCTCTCATTCGCCTAAATCTCGTCTGCCACCTCTCTGGATCATAGAGATGCTTCCTAAAGCTATGCTTCGTTTGAATCTTGAATAATCGCGTCCCAAGGTTTTCCTCTTTATAGAGGGAGGACGACATTGATATTTCTACCCTTCCTCCTAAATCTCCACATCAATCAATGGCTTAGGGCTCTGCTATGGTAGTTTACCGTAACATGTCTGCCTATAATCCATTGATTTTCTTCTAGATTTAATCGATTTATTTTCTTTATTTATTCTATTATTATTATTATTTTCAAAATCAAAGTCTAGTGGCCCTTTCTTTTCTTCAGAAATCAGACAGAAACCCCAATCTAAAACCTAAGAGGCTTATACAAAACCCTGGTCTCTCTTTCATTTTGAAATTTTGAAAGAGAATAATGGGTAAAATAGTGTTTTTCATTTTTCATTAATAGAGGTTAATGGCAAGGAGTATTTAGTGAATTGTAAGAAACAATAGGGGTACTTTAAGACAATGTTGAAACAATAGGGGTAAAGTTAGTCAATTTCCTAAACCTTAGTGGTAGTTTAAGAAATTTGCCCCTTTTTAATACCCTTACTAAAAATCTATTTATTTACATTATTTAAGACAAGAGGTTGAGTTTATTTTCCATCATATATAGGTTGAAGAGCCATTGTATGCAGATTTGTTTGATTTTTAAGTGCAACTTGATTATATCATCTTAGACTTCTATTGTTAAGTCTAAGATCTATTGTTTTAAGCAATGTTTCGAACTGTCGTTGACTTGGACAGTTGGACCATTTGGCCTAGGAACTATCTAGGCAATTGGTTCCATTTTACCCCAAACCTGGTATTTGGCCAAAAACCGTTGAATTGGTCAATGACCCGTTGACCTGGGTAGTCAAATTGTCGACCCGTTCAATGAGTTTTTGCCATTTTTTATTTTAATTATTGTTTTTTATTTTTTGTTAGAACGGGCCATCCATTCAAACTAGATAGTTGAATCACCGACTCGAAAACCAGTGGCCAAAATAGTTCTGGTTTCAGGTCATTTTTTAAAACATTGGTTTTAAGTACAGATATGGTAGATATTGATTAAAAATATAGTGAAGTCAATTTCCTATATATATTTAGCCTTTTAATATATCTACATTTAATTTTTGAGAAAATTTCTTAAACTACCCCTAAGGTTTAGGAAACTGACTAACTATACCCCTACAGTTTTTGACAATTGACTAGCTCTACCCTTACAGTTATCATCCATTAATATTCAATCAAATTTTGCACGCAGGTGGCACCACGTGATGTGTAATTTTTTTAAAACCCAATTTTACCCTTCACTCACCCACTCTATATCTCTCATTCCCCTTTGTTCTCTCCCCTATTTCATTACCACCACTACAAGTCATTGTAACAACAGACCCCTCCACCTCTAACCCCTCTCTCTCTCTCTCTCTTTCTCCTTCTTCCCCTTCATTTTCTCTCCCTCCCCTGTTTCATTATCTCCACCTCCGGCCCCTCTCTCACTCACTCACTCACTCACTCGGAAAAGGTGCCCAAGTCTACGGAAGGTTGAAGCACTTCCCCAGTTCAACGGAAGGTTGGGTGCCCATATTTGTTGAGTATCTCCCAGATTTGCAAGAAACCTAGATCTGAGATCTAAGAGATACTCAGGTCCATCATTGTTGGTCAAAACAAAGGGTTTGTAAACCCCTATAGAGAGATACTTTGACAATGTCATTTCCTGTTCATTTCTTTTCAAAAAACTAGAGCTTCGGACATGAGCTCCCTCGAAAAGTGGTATCGACATCTTCTTGGAGGAGCCGAGAAGAGTGCTTCCTACCTCTCCGAGCTATGGTGCTGCCGGCACCGCTCAGGAGAAATCTCGAAGACTTAGTGTATTGGGAAATTATTATCTCAATTCTCTGCTTATTCATGCTTTTGTAGGGGCTTTATAGGCAACCCTTATGGCTACAACCATGTGGGTCACTTCCATGTTGCAAATACAAATCATGGAAAGCTGGCCAATGATTGGCTATAATAACAACTGTTAAAAAGTAAAGAGTTTGGTGATAAGGTTCATGCAACATATGTGAGCCTTCTACCCGATCATGAGCTATTGGGTTGGGCCACCCTTATACGGGCCTTCACCTAAAGGAGGGATCCATATCATTCCCTCCCCCTTAGCTGAAGCCTTCTCCACAAGGTTGACCCTAGAAATTCTCTTCTGTAAATCTGTCCACTACTCCCATGTGGAATCTTGATCGTCTATTCCCCCCCATTGGATCAAAACCTTAGTAGTTGCCTTGTTTCCTCTCTTAACTATTATTCTATCCAAAATGGTTTCAGGAATGGGATCCAAAGTTGCATTTTCTTGTTAGGGAGGTAATGTGGGTCTGACAGTGATATGGGAGCCCAATTTCTTTTTCAACCAAGATACATGAAAAGCTGGGTGGATGCGACTTCCTTCAAGTAGTTCTAATTTATATGCATAGGCCCAATGCGGCTAAGAGCTTAGTAGCAACATTACATTGTCTATATGGTTGGATCCGAAGGTAAACCCAGTCACCAACTATAAACTCTCTCTCCGACCTGTGCTTGTCTACCAATTTCTTCATATGGTTCTTGGCATTATTTAGGTTAGCCTTCAGTTCAATCAAGAAAAACTCTCTGTTTTTCATCACCTCCACTAATTGAACATTAGTGGTCCCTAGGATGTATGACAGTAGTGGTGGTGGTGGGTACCCATACAGTAATTGAAATGGAGTGTTTTTGGTTGTTGAGTGGAAAGTGGTGTTATACCACCACTTAGCTAGAGGTAACCACCTACAGTAGTCTTTGGCTAAGAGTTTGAGAAACACCTGAGGTAAGTTTCTAAGGTACGGTTCAAAATTTCTGTTTGGCTATCACTTTGAGGGTGATAATCTGAACTCATGCTCAGTTGGGTCCCTTGTAATCTAAATAACTCCTTCCAAAATAGACTTGTGAAAGTTGGGCCCCGATCACTTACAATTGAGGAAGGCATGCCATGAAGTTTAAAAACTCCATCCATGAAAACATGAGCCACTTCTTGGGCCGTATAGGGGTGGGCCAGAGGTAAGAAGTGTCCATATTTAGTCAATCTGTCTACCACCACCAATATAACTGACTTTCAATGAGAGAGATGTAACCCTTCTATAAAATCCAAAAAAATGTTGGACCACACTCTATCTGGTGTGGGAAGTGGTTGCATCAACCCTGGTAATGAAATGTTTTCAAACTTATGTTTTTGACACACTTCACACTCCTTAACCCATGTCTTCACTTCCTTTTGGTATCCCTTCCAATAGCACACTCATCGTAGCTTGTGTATCGTGTTGTAGAAACCCGAGTGTCCTCCCGTGGGGGATGAGTGAGTTGTGTTAAACAGATTCCACCTGAACTTGGATGAAGAACTTAACATGTCTCCCTTTATACCACAACAACCCATTTTTGTATTCATAGTTAGGCCTAGGATTAGGCCCATGGTGAATGGCTTGGATTAATTTTTGTTTTTCGGGGTTGTAACCATTTCTTGTTTCAACTCTTCCACCTAACTTGGAATGGGCCTGGTTATACCCAGTAATTTTGTTTCTTCCCTTCTAGATAATGAATCCTCCACTACTTTCTCCTTACCTCATCTATAACAGACTTCAAAATCATACCCCATCAACTTCCCAATTAACTTCTGCTGAGCTGGAGTGTGTAGCTTCTATTGGAACAAGAATCCAAGGCTTTTCATACGTGGAGGCTTAAAGGTTTCTACCTTGAAGAATCTTGCTTAAATAAGCAATTGGGTTCCCCCCTTGAGACAGCACTGCTCCCACACTCATTCCACTAGCATCCGTTTCTACAATAAACGGTCTTGAGAAGTCAGGAAGCGCCAGAACAGGGGTAGAGGTCATGGCTTCTTTGAGTTGTTTGAACGCTGCTTCGGCCTTCTCAGATCACTCCCACCTTCCCTTCTTTAGTAGTTGGGTCAACGGTTGTGCTATGACTCTGTACCCCTTCACAAATTTCCGGTAATAACCGGTGAGACCCAGGAACCCACATAATCCTTTTACAGTTTTGGGCTTGGGCCAAGATAACATAGCCTGGATTTTGTCTTGGTTCACTACCACCCCTTTGCTGAAATAACATGGCCCAGATAATCTATTTGAATTGAGGAAAATTTGCACTTACTCCTCTTTACGAACAACCGATGATGTTTCAGAGTTTCTAGAACTATTCTCAAATGTTTGATGTGCTCCGCAAGGCTGTTACTATACACCAATATATCATCAAAAAAGACTAGTACAAACTTCCGTAGATAATCCTTGAACACTTCGTTCATTAGGGCCTAAAAAGAAGGAGCATTGGTTAAACCAAAGGGCATAACCAAAAATTCATAGTGCTCCTCATGAGTATGAAATGTTGTTTTGTGTTCATCTCCTATCTTGATTCGAATTTAGTGATATCCGGATTTGAGATCCAATTTGGAACTCATCAACGATAGGTATTGGAAACCTATCACTGTGGCTCTACTGACAGCATTGTAATCTACGCACATCCTCCATCCCCTATCTTTTATTCCTTACTAAGAGTACCGGGGCTGAGAAAGGACTATTACTGGGCATGATAATTCCTTCCTCCAACATGCTTCTCGTCAATTTTTCTATTTCTCTTTTTTGATATTGAGGGTATCTAAATTATTTAACACTTATGGGACGCCCTTCCTCCCACAAGGGAATTGCATGATCGTAGTTCCGGCTTGAAGGCAACCCCATAGGCTCTTCAAAAATTTCTTTAAATTCATCTAGTAGTGATTAAATACCTAGGTCGATCTGTTTTTGGGCCTTCATATCCCTACAACTCAAGGTTGATGGGACTTACCCAAGGTCTGAGAAGTCTTTTCTAGGCTTATAATTATTGGTTCACTATCCTGTACTCCCTTCAAAAGGTTTTCTCCTTCCTGATCTGAGTATTTCAAGCTTAGTGTGTTGAAATCCCATGTGATGGGCCCTAGGGATTTGAGCCAATTAATTCCTAAGACCGCATCATAACCAGGGAGTGATAATAGATAGAAGTCCGGGGTTATGGTAGTGCCTTGAATGGTAATGGGTACCTTGGAGCATTTCCCCATACCCTAAAGTCTTTCCCCACTTCCTACCATAACATCAAATGTAGTGTTCTTAGTTGGAAAATTTTGGGCCTTCTCAGCCATTCTTGGGTCCAAGAAATTATGTGTGTACCCACTATCTATCAATACATCCAGAGGTTGGGTTAGAATTCTACCAAACACGCACATGGCTTGGTATGCTGATGTACCTAGAAGGGCCTGCAATGATATCTTTGGTGTTGGGCTTGTCTCCTCTGGACTTTGTTCTTGTACTGGCTCACCCTCGTCTGTCTCCAGTTCTGGACCAACAATCCAAAAGAATTTTTGGATTTTACATCGGTGTTGTGGATGATAGACTTCATCACAATTGTAACATAGGCCCTTGGTCCGATGTTCCTTAGCTTCAGCAAGTGAAAGCTTCTTTATCTTTGGCAACTTAGTAGTGGTTGGGTTCGGTTGCAGTGTCATGCTCCTCTAAAACTCTAGCCTAGCGACTCGCTTCCTGGCATTCCACTCTTCCTCCTCTAAAAGAGCTAATCGGATGGCCCTTGTTAGAGTAGCAGGTTCTAGATTCTCCACGCCCGATCTCAATTCTGGTTTTAGCCTAACCATGAAGCATCCCCCCAAATGTTCCTCTGACCATCCTTTCACGTGACTCAAGAGGCGATGAAAGCTCTCCAGGTACTCCTGCACCGGCAAAGTCTGCACCAGCTTCATTAATCTTCCCGTATGGTTCCCCCTGACGGCCTGTTGAACCAGCTGTCCACCGTCTCTACAAACTGTTCCCACGCCATAGAAGGTTGATAGTTCTTTGCCCAGCAAAACCATTCCACCGCCCGACCTTTAAAGCCCATACTGGCAACCGTCAGTCATTGTTCCACCAACACCTCCTCTAGTTCAAAGTATTGGTGGATCAACAACAACCAGCCATCAACATTGGTACCGTCGAACCTTGGCAATTCCACCTTCAACCTCCGGAGTGACTAGGTAGGAGCCCCGCTCCCTTGAGTAAAGTCTTCCGTGTTCTATGGTGGCCGATGTGAGTTCACTTCAAATGTTGGTCGTGCATCAAGTCTACTCAGAATCTCGTTCAAGGTTTTCTGAAGAGATTCATGGCTCCTCTCCATGCTACTGACCCTCCGCTCTAAATCCTCCATCACTGCAGGATCGGTTAGCTCTGATACCAAAATGGTGTCAACCTTTTCTCGGAGGAGCCAAGAAGAGTGCTTCCTACCTCTCCAAGCTATGATGTTGTTGGCACCACTCAGGAGAAATCTCGAAGACTTGGTGTATTGAGAAATTATTATCTCAATTCTCTGCTTATTCGTGCTTTTGTAAGGGTTTTATAGGTAACCCTTACGGTTACAACCATGTGGGTCACTGCCACGTTGCAAATACAAATCATGGAAAGTTGGCCAATGATTGGCTATAATAACAACTGTCAAAAAGTAAAGAGTTTTGTGACAAGGTTCATGCAACCTGTGTGAACCTTTTACCCGATCATGAGATAATGGGCTGGGCCTCCCTTATACGGGCCTTCATCTAAAGGAGTGATCCGTATCAGAAAGTTTGACCTTTCCGATGACCGGGGCAATGGAGGTAGTGGATCACCAATCATTTCAGACCTATTCTTATTCCTTTTCAGAACGAGGTTCTACTCTCTCTCTCTCTCTCGTTCTATAGTAATGGGGTTCTACTTCTGTGTTCTGGTGTGATGGAAGAGAAGAATAAGAAAGGAAGAAAGAAAGGGACATTTGATTTTTATGTTTAATGTGCGTGAGAGATGAAATAGAGGCTTTCTGAAGACACGAGGAGCTCGTCATTGTCATCAATGTCATCGGCTTCGTCACCCAAATCGAGGCTTATCACCTCCTCTACCTCTACTGCTTCAAGGAGGTCAATGGCATGTTCCTACTTGGAATCATCCCTCTCCTCCGATAACTCTTCCCAACAGCTTTTAGTGTAGGAGACAAAACTTGGAATAAAGAAGAAAAAAGTAGAGGAAGAAATAGATCCCTCCTCTACCTCTATTGCTTCAAGGAGGTCGATGACATGCTCCTACTTGGAATCGTCCCTCTCCTTCGATAACTCTTCCCAACAACAAAAAGAACAATATGCTAGAAACTGTAGCAGTTGCCGACGTTGTTCTCGTCGTGAGAGAATAAGAAAGAATCAGAGAGGAGGGACTACCATGTCTAGGAAGATTTAGATTCAACTAAGGTATCCCTCCCTTTATTTCTCTCTCTTCCTCTCCTTTCTTTCTCACTTTTGTCAATCCAACAAGCTTTGCTCTACCATTTTCAGGGAAAAGCAAGGCCCAAAAACTAGCCATTATTATTAGAGTTGGCCTTGGTTCCTCCTTTCTCATTCTAACAATTGCCCTCTTCATCGGGTAGCGGAAGAACTAGAAGACCGAAACAGTATTGAACATAAATGTTTAGCAAACGAAAAACCCATTAACAATCTCTCTTCAAAACCAGAACCCACCAAAATTTTTCATTAATAACTAACTTTTGAGCTCATTTGGTTTTTTTGGCACAGACAAACAAGAGGCCATTTCGATAAGCCTCAACAATCTGAGATAGTTCACACTCCCTATTAAACATTGATAGAGTTTGTTGAATTTGTTGGTTCTGGGTCGGCCAAGTTTAGTGTTTGATCCTGCTTGGTCTCAATCTACAAATCATGGTTTTGGGTCCATCTCCTCGTATAAGTTTTGTTTGAAGTTCTCATTTTAAATAAGGATTTTGAAATTTTAAATAAGAATGGAACACTGATGGTAAGGAAGATTTAGTCAATTGTCAAAAAGTAAGGGTACTACTTTAAGACAATACTGAAACAGTAGAATTTCCTAAACCTCAGGGGTAGTTTAAAATATTTGCCCTTAACTTTTTTGAGAAGTTTGTCAAAAAAATAAAAATAATCTTATGATTTACAATACAATTCATGATTCGATTGGATTCAACTTTCTCTATGATTTAGAATACGACTACGATTTTCAAAACATTGAATACATCTCTTTAACACCTTCCTTTCCTATTCTTTACTGGTATATTGACAGCAACCCTTAGATAAGAGAAACAAATTCAAAACAATAACAATGCGAAGATTTAACTGGTTCAAGTATCCACTCCATCAAGAAGCCTTTTCCCGACAACCCAACTAGCATTCTTTGCAAGAATTTATTGTTTTCATTTACTGAATGACACTGCAGGGACAGTCAACATTCTCAACAATCTGGACATGATTGAATTGTAATACCTGTGAATTACAACATTGCGAAAGCACAGAGTTTCATCAAACTTCCATGAGGAAATAAAAGAAGATGGTTCCACATTTAAACTTGATTTTCTCTAGATGTAAATTTTCGAAACAAATCCATCTAATTGAATGAAAAAGTTGCATACATAATTGAAACCAAAATAATCATACTAAGTGAAAAACTGACCAGGATCAAAAAACTAGACCGCCCATAACTTGAAAAAAAACCATTGGGCTTTCAGTTCAGCAAACACAACACTGCTCTTTCAGCTCTGACACTCGGTATTTTGAGCATCAGAAATTGGCAACACTGTCAGGGTAATACGGGATGAAACTGGTCTTAAAAAAAAACGACCAATTCCCAGGAAGCAGCTTAGATAAAATATAGCCACTGATACAGCCACAGCCAAAACCGTACACTTATCTACACAACCACCATTATCTCCATCTTCAGTGTCAATTATTCACACCATATTTATCCATTTGGAGCTTGGGATATTACTCAATTTGAACTATACATTTAACTTAGTATCTACATTGGCACTTATCCATGTCCAATCTACCCATCGAACTCCCCCTATTATACTCCATCAAACCCAACTGATGCTAATTCCAATAATTGGTTCACTTAAGATACGAGCTCATGTACAACCTTGCTCCTATATCAAGTGGTTCATCATCCCCCCCAATTGCATGGAGAACAACAGGGATAGTTGAAAGGAGCCGCACTGTCAGAGGAAAAACAGCAGGACCAATTTCACTACCACCTGAAATGACAGGCTCAGAATCTTTGGATGGCACAGAAACAACTCCTTCCTGGGTTGCGCCACCCTCATAATTAACATCTCCAAACGCCTCCCATTCTGGCTTCAGGTCACATGAGCTAATAATCCAAGCAACATCTTCAAGTGCTCGGCATTTACCAGGGCTACCTCTGTTCTGAGAGCGCTTACTTGTACATAAATCAATCACTAATGCAGATGTCATCTCAAGCCACTCTACAGTCAATCCCTCGACTTCATCATAATATATCCTTCGCTCAATCTACAAGCATATAATTATTGTTGTAAGAAACAATTAAAAACTTGAGAAATAAAAAAGATAATTAACTACTTACTGCAAGTTTATGAATATAGATTGACATGAACTTGGGTCCCAGACCCAAAACTCTAGCTTCCGATAAAAAAGCCTGTATTGAACAAAACATAAATTATGAAGGCAGGGACCAAATTTCAAAAGACAAAAATCCAATCTGAATATAATAATAACATGATCCATTTCAGAATTTTATCTACTAGCCAGTTGCTCTGAAATGCATCAAATTCTCCTTAACAAATAAAAATCTGAAGAAGAAGAATAAGAAGAAGAAGCAGAATCAGAAACAGAGTGTACAATAACTTTTTGGATCAATTTCAGCTAGAATACATTTCAATAATTTCGGGGCTTCCTAAAATCAGAAAACTGTGTTTGTACAGCATAATTTAACATGTTAATGTACTTGTAAGTAATGAAAGTGATGGCATGAAACAACAAAGGAGGAGAAGAAATTTATGCTTGTATGAGAAATTAAAATGTGTTTAGCAATATGGCATGAGTCATGGTGAAGAGTACTTGTCTTTTCATGTACTCTTATACTCAAATAATAATATGAGCAAGCATGTGAGGTCTAACTCTTTCATTCAAATTTTTTTCTTCTCTTGTCCTTTCTCTCTTCTTTCTCTACTCCTTTCCTTATCTCTATTGCATGCAACTAACCACTTATTAGAGCATATAGATTAACAGAGAATTTTTCAGACTGATCAACCTGATATCATCATCCTCTATACTGATGATGCCAGCAACTATCAACTGTATGGACAAGGTTTTTTTGGTAATCTTATGGGCAAGGTGAACCTACAAAAGGCAAACCCTGAAATTTGATATAAGGGATTTAGGGATTTCTTTTTACTTTTCATTTTGATTCAATGAAGATGTAAATGTGTAAATTCAAGTATTCTTTTTTTAGATTGGTAGCTGTGAAATTTTATTAATGTTGTAAATTATGTACAAGTATTTATAGTTTTACGTTACTTCCCAAAACAGATTTTCTCTATTGGTCCCCTGTTCAGTTAAAGTACCTGCTAGTTCATTGGCCGATCTGCCCACCCATCTGCAATTTACTTCTACCTCCCTAGTTAAACTTAGTATTCACTCAAAGTCTGCCTATATACTGAGGCCCCTTACTTATTCTTCATCCAACTTACCACAATTTTTGAGTCACCTTCAACCTCAATTTTCTTGAACTTCAGTTGCTTAACCAACTTCAATCCTTGTAAGGTTGTAGAATTGCTGATATCATTGTTCTTATAGGGTCTCCTTGTCCAATAGGGCCGGAAAAAAGAAAAAGAAAAAAAGGAAAAGCTGACAGCACAGCACCAGAATGCATAATATGAAAAGGGAAATGAGCTCTTTTATTAATAGGAGGATATGAACTTCTACAATGTTTACTTAACTGACAAGTAGAACATTCCAATGACAACAAAGACAATGACTTGAACAAGTTTGGAAACAAAATTTTTAATGAAACAAAGGCAAAATGACTCAAACGACAATGCCATAGGTAAATATGGTCTTGTTACAATGACTCTTCTGCAAACCAGACCGACATAAACTGGTGCCTTTAGAAGAATCAAAAGATTAATGGACATCTCTGGAACATGGTAAACATCAGACAAGCTTAAGCCAACAGAAAAGGAGACAACTCCTTGTCTAGAAATAAAAGAACAAGGGCTATGAACATGTTGTGGAAGAAGCAATATTAGCTACATTAAGTCCTTTGTTCTGTTTCCCCCGAAACTTCTTAGGCTTGCCAACCAAATCTCAATAAAACACTTTTGTGTGTCCAGATCTTTTACAATGAATACACCAAAATTTGTCCTTGTCACCTCCTCCCTTCTTCTGTATCTCACCCTTCTTGTTGTCACCCTTAGACAATAAAGAAACCTACTCCCCCTCAGGAGGACTCATAGCAGCCCTTTTAGTTTCTTCATATTGCACCAAAGCAAACACTTTCTCAAGGCCTAGAAGCTCCTTACCACCCAAAATCTGAATCTGAATAGGCCCACAAACAGATTTCAGGCCTGCAAAGAATGCAAACACCCTTTCTTGAGAGAGCAGTTTTCTGTATGCTGTAGGATCCCCTTCACTCCTCCAATCTATAGACTTGTGATCCAGATCCTTCCACATAGAATTAAGAGCAGAATAATGGGCTACAAGGGACTTCTCTCCTTGTTCCAAAGCTTCTGACTCTACTTGAAGTTGGTAGATTTGGAAAAAGCTCCTTTGTTCAGAGTATGTTGACTTGCTTGGTCCCAAATCTCTTGGGCTTTTTCAGCCCACATAAAGTTCTAAGAGCAGGCTGAATAAGAAGAGATGGGAGAAAGAATTTGGGATTTAGTTGAACAACCACTGGAAGATCTAAAGAGGAAGGAGTTGGAAGAAAATAAAACCACAGAGAATGAGGAAAGAAATGATAAGGTAAATGCTATCATAGTGGATGGAAATATGGACAGTGGGGCAGAGATGGAGGCTGAAAAACAGGAAGGAGACACAGCAGAAAAGTTTGTGGAGAAATTGGAGTGTAAGGTGAAGGATTCTAATGACTTAAAAACATATTTAAGACTTAAGAAAACTGAAGAGAAAGTGAGAAAAAGGAAGATGAGTGAGGTAGAGAGGCTAAAGCTTGATGTGGAAGGAGATAGGGAGTTTAGTCAGAGGAAGGGTAGAAAAAGAAGGGGCAAGTAAATCGGTCGTTTGAGGTAGGGGCTACAAAATTAGTTAATCGATGAAAATGATCAGCTGGAATGTTTGAGGATTTGGGAGCGTGAGGAAGAGAGCCATAATAAAAGAAATGCTGAAGGAGAAATCGGATGTTGTTTTGTTGCAAGAGACCAAGCTCTCGACCTTTGATGACAGTTGGGCCATAAGTATTTGGAGGTCTAGGGGAAGAGGTTGGGCAATGTCACCGTCATGGGGATCCTCCGGTGGTATGGTGGTATTATGGAAGAAGAATGTATTGAAAGGAATGGAGGAATTGATGGGGAAGTTTACAATGTCTTAAATTCCGACAAGAGGATGATGGTTTTAACTGGGAGTTAACATGCATTTACGGACCTAATGAGTACAAGGAGAGGAATGAGATGTGGGAAGAACTTGAAGATAATACAGGATTTGTGGGATGGACCATGGTGTATTGGAGACTTCAACGTGATAAGATTTGTTGAGGAGTCTAACAAGGTGAGAAAAGAGTAACCAAAAGCTTGATGAATTTTTTAGTAGAGGAGTAATTAACCCAAGATTAAATTCTACTTTCATTGCCTTGATTCCAAAGAAAGAAGGGAAAATACAACCTAAGGAGTTTATGCCCATCAGCCTAGTTCACAACCTTTGCAAAATTAGTGCTAAGGTTCTATCAAGAAAAAATAAATCAGTGCTTCCTTCTATTATTTCCTTAAATGAAGGAGCCTTTGTCAAGGACAGGCAGATCATCAACCAAATCCTTATTGCTAATGAGAGTGTGGAGGAGCTAAAAAGATTTGGAAAGAAAAGTTTGATTTGCAAGCTCAATCTAGAGAAAGCATATGATTTGATGGATTGGGATTTCTTAGTGAAAGTGATGAGGAACTTTGGATTTGGAGATAGGTGGTACAAGTGGATTAAAGGATGCATTAGTACTTGTCATTACTCAATTTTGTTTAATGGCACAGTAGTTGATAACTTTCTAGCCTTCAGAGGTATTAGACAAGGGGACCCACTCTCTCCTTTTTTATTCACACTAGTAGCTGAAATGCTAGGTATTCTTTTCCAGAGAGCATATGTGAGGGGTTTCATGAGAGGTTGGAGAGTGGGAAGAGAAAGAGTGCCTATTACTCACTTGCAGTTTGCTGATGATACTGTCCTATTTTGTAAGGGAGGTAATCTAAATTCGGTGAGGAATATGAAGGAGGTGATCCAAGTATTTGAGAAAATGACAAATCTGAAAATCCAAACAATTTATTTTTTCCTCAATTGCATTAGTTCAAATAGCTAGTGTGGTGTAAAACATCTTGCATTCTTGATTCTACGAGTCACCTTTGTACCAAGCCCCTCGAGGCAAGTCCAAACAAATCCATGTAGGGTTTTAAACTCTTAATCCTTACACAAAATTAAATCATTTTATAATTGTCTTTTAAGAAGATATTTTTGTGTAAGGATTAAGAATTTAAAATCCTACATGGATTTGTTTGGACTTGCCTCGAGGGGCTTGGTTGGAGGTCCGGGGGTGGAACCCCTAGTCCAGCCTTTTTTTGAAGAATAAGATAAAAATTCATTAGCAAAAGAAAATAGAATACAATAGGAAGGTGATAAGACATCACTCGAAGAGGAAAAAAACCCAAAGAGCCCAACAAAGATCTCAAAAGTCCCATACTAAAAACCCATAAAACCAAAATTGGCAAAAACTTTAAAGCTTTTCTCAAAACAATCTCAAGCACAAGCCAAGAAAACAAACCAAGAAATCCCCATAAGAGCAAAAGCATCTGAACCCACCCCTAAGCAGAAACTTAAACCCTCCTTGCTCCATGACCAAAGCCTCAATCTTCCACCACAAAGTCATCCTCCCAGCTTGAAACATCTTCGTCCCCAGCCCAGCCTTTAGGTTAAAAAAAAAAAAATGGTGTAAAAAATTAAAAAAAAACGCACGCCTGGGCTGAAGAGCAAGGCATAGCCTCTTGAAAGTGCTGCGCCTAGGACCTAGGCAAGGCGCATACCTTAAAATGCGCCTTTTAAATCACTGGTTGTAACTGTTTTAATTAATGAATGAATGCAATCTTCTTCTTTGCTGCTGATTAAGAAAAAGGTAACGAGTGTGACAAACAAAAGAGAAAATAATGAACGATAGTGACATGATGAATAGAAGAGTGTATATTCACATATTAGTTAATTTCATCCATGATTTGCAATATTAGTGAGATTTGGCAAAATTTCCCCAAAATCTCCCCATTTTGCTGGGGGGTAAAATGAAAATTTCCAAGAATCTTTTTTTTAATATCTCCAACAATCTACTGACATGTCAATGATATTTCAGATTCCACTGATGGACTATACCTTTAAAATTTCAAACTTTCGAATATTATTAGAAACTTTCTGGTGTTTTATTAAAATCATCATAATTTAAAAAAAAAAAAACACCTAAAAGTACAAATGGGGATTCAGTGGTTCAATTATTGGCATATTATTTTCATATGATTCACTTAAAAAGTCACTACAATTCAAAAAAGAAGAATTAAAAACATCAACTACAAAAGAGGATTCTCAATCTAAGTAAAACTTTTTAGCAACAAAAAAGACAAGTCAAAATGGCAACTAAATGACATACATAATGAAGACAAGATGGATAAAAGGATAAAAAGGAGATGGAGAGAAAGCTATCTATTTAAGTCTCTTAATCTTCTCTTATTTGATTTATACAATCGTTTGCTATGGTTTTCTAATCCTTAAAATGTGTAAATATACTTCTAAATACTTTAGTGAAATTAGCATAATCTCTTCCAAATTTTCCCATCTCTACATGGAAAAATCTCGATCAATATCAAAACCGCTAACTATAATTTCAGCCAGACTTCGTTGCAATAATTTCAGGCCTTCCTAAAATCATAAGAAGATGATGCAACCCAGAGATCCTAATTCAAATTTATTTTTGCATATCAGACTACAATATGTAAATGTACCCATAGTAATTAAAATGATGGCATAATACAATAAAAGAGAAAATAGTGAATAGTACAGACATGCGAAGGGAAGAATATACACTCACCCTTGCAATAATTGGCTTCCTTGTAACTAAAGCATTTTTTTTATGGACAACAGATTATTTACCGATTAAAAATGAGAAAAGTATCTTCTATTCTATCCATATTCAGTTAATAAATATATTAGGATAAAGGGTATCTGAACAGTTTTTCCATGTGTAAGTTATAGTTTAAAAGCAGATTTTGCACATCTAATGATTATCACCAAGATAACAACACAGAAGCATGAGAACTCTCTTCAAATTTCATATGAAACTTTCTCATATACCCAGAAGGTGGAGGAACATACTTTTAAGGGTGACTGAACATCAATAGCTACCAATGGGAAAGCTAGAATATTGAAAATGAACTTAGAGCAATCACAGTAGAAACATCCAGTAGTAGAACTAGGAAAAGCCATAAGAAAAGTATACGTACATCTTTCCTTTTCAGCAGAACCCACATGTACAGTTTGTCAGCAGCATCTTCAGCATTCCTACTAGATACTTTTCTCTCATTGCAATGAGCAGCAACATCTGAAAGTACTTCTGTAGAGGGAACTCCATACTTCAATGCTGCAGCTAATAATGCTTCCTGGCCTTCTTTGGACTCTATAGCATTTTTATCAAAATAGATATTGGTGAAATAATTCCTTGCAACTGCCTCCTGCTTAATTGATTTAAGCAGTGTCTTTTGTCCCTTCAGGTACATATCTTGAGCTTCTATAACAGCACCCAATGTTCGATGAACCACAATATCAGGATATCTACGCAATGGTGATGTAAAATGCGTATAGAGAGAAACAGCCAATGAATAATGAGACCATTCATTCTCCCTGTCTTTTAATTCTCCACTACAAAAGTACGCAGCCAACTGCATTGGCTTTGAAGCATATGAGATGAGAATATCAAACAATGTAGGGTCATTATTGAGCTTTTCTCTGATCTTTTCCAGTGAATGGTGAAGCTGGCCGGAGGAAGAAGCATCTAATTCTAAACCACGCTTTCTACAAAATGACTCAAAATCTCTTAGCTTCCGTGAATTAGGTTCTGGATGCCTACGCAATAATGCACAACTTGGAAAAGCTCTAGATATGACTTCTGCAACTGTCCTGTTAGCCAGGAGCATGAACTCCTCCACGAGAAAGTTCGAACCCTTCCGCTCGCATAGCATACTGTCATAAGGTATTCCACATTCATCAAACAAGAAAACCAGCTTGGGACTCTCCAAATGCAGTGCCCCACCTTTGAACCTGTTCTCTTTCAAAATCTTGGAAATCTCATGGAGGCTTTTGATAGACCTGATGACATCACACCACTGAAACTGCCCAAGCAATTCTGGACACCCATTTCTGAAGTCATTAGGACTCTCAACATCTACTAATCCATTAATGATATCCTGAGCATGCTCATAGGACATCTTACAACATGAGCGGATAACAGTACGACCTATCCAGCGATCCACTGTTTCCCCAGCAAGATTGATGTCCCAGAAAATAGAGAATGCAAGTCTATCCACCCCAGGAATAAGTGAACCCAAGTTCTCTGAAAGTAGTGAGGGCAACAAAGGTAGCTTATGCTGCAAAAGGTAGACACTAGTAGACCGAATTTGAGCTTCCATGTCCAAAGATGTGTCTGGCAAAACAAAATATGACACATCTGCAATGTGGACACCAACTCTGAAAATGTCAACAGACACCCTTTCAACTGATAAAGCATCATCAAGATCAATGGCAGTAAAAGGATCAATAGTAAATATACAGAGATTTCTGAGATCTTTTCTTCTTTCTATTTCCTCCACAGGCACCTCCCATGGGGTTTTGGGAAGGCAGGATAGAGATTCAGATGAGAATTCAGCACCAGGAATTGCATATTGGAACAAAATAGCGGCAATATTTGATTCAATTTCTCCACCCCGTCCAAGAATATACATGACATGGGCTTCTGGCAGAGTACTTTCTTCCTTCCAATTATCAATTCTTGCAGCCACTAACTCCATCTCAACTGTTGGATCACCCTTCTCCAGTCGTGTCTTCATGCCAATTGGCAAGCTTATAACAGAAACTGTCATTTTAGGAAATTTTGGATCAGTGGGTATCAACTGGATGTATTCCCAACCAGAGAATGATATAGAATTCCTGTTTTTCTTGTTTTCCTTTTTATGCCCTTCCCTATAGGAAAGCCACTTTTTAACACCAAGAAAACCAACAACAGTGTTACGCCGAGGAGATTTTTCAATGACAGCTACTACCCTACCAGTTGGTCGCTTTGATGGGAAAGAATTTATCATGGCACATAACTTTCCTACTGAATTTAAAGGTTCACTCTTGTCAAAGGAACAAACTGTACTTGAAAGGTCAATAATAGAGGAATGACATGCATTTGACCCACAACAATAACTTATAGGTTCGACTCTCAGCTCTGCATCAACAGCTTCGCTAGCAAAGGCTCTGTCCAAATTATGAAATTCCTTCCCAGTAAGGGGAAGACTACTTCCACTATCAGCATCTTCAGACTCAATATCTAGTTTATCCTTCCCTTTGTGGTTATTACCAAGAATATCCATGTCTCCAGGGAGTACATTACAATCATTCATTGGGGTAGATTCATTGAAATGGCCAGCTGACCCTTTGAGCCTGGTCCAAAATGGCAAAGGGTCCAACTGAACTGCCACAACATCTCCTTCAACCTACAAGGGAGAAAACATCACTTAAATAAGAACAAGCAAAAATAAATGAATGAACACAAGCATCTTGACAAAAATGTAGTCACCGGCTACTTTCAAAAGGGGAGATGAAAGAAAATATGTTAGCCCAATAGTTTTATTTGGACTCAGACAAGAATAATGTTGCCCAAATTGCAGATGATATCAAGTAACCAGCATCTCCTGTAACCGCCAATTACAAGCCAATTATCTCCATGAGTTTGGGGCTTGGTATTAGGTAGGCTCCATAGACATTAGACTAGTGAGCCATGAGTGTTATTAGGAACAAGAAAAATTAATGATCCCAATATAAGTGATAAACAGTTTATGTATTTATCCTAATGCAGTTACACCAAATCATTTTTTACTCTGCAGTTACAGATAACTCTAAGCCAACCCCATATGGTTGCAACAAGGATTAATAGGTTGAGAAACAGGTAACTCTAGATGGTTGTTGGCTTGTTATTGGTGGCATCTGTGTCATTGCATATTCCTTTTTCCCTATATGCATGTGCCTCGTTTTGGGTTCTGAAGGGTTGGAGAATGCCAGGATCAAATGGTTCTTTGATTGTAGATGGGCCCTCGCATGATTGTTATGTTTGGAGTAAGACGCTAGATAAATTTTCCAGATATCTGCAAAAACCATTTACAGGATCCAGACTTATATTACAGTGGTAGTTTGTCTTTCTGCAATTTAAGTTCCTACCTGTTGAAAGGACAGAATAAAACATAGCTTCACAGGAAAAGCAAGAAAAATAAATATGTTAATGAGTGGATCATCCTCCCATACAATATGATAAATTATTCAGTTGGCCCATAGATATCTAAGTATTCAGTCACACTTTCTCTCATATACAATTCACTTGCATGTGTTGTGCCTCTACTTGCAGGAAATAGTATTATTTTGGTTTGCTCATTTATCTTGAAGGAAATAGAGGAATTTGGTTTCTCAGATTTTTTTTTCTTTTTATGGATGACTTTAAAGAATTTTATTAGATTTGGTAAAAGAATATTTTGAAGTGTTTTTTGACTTGCACCCCCCTAGCTACACTGAGTAACAAACTCTACATTTTCATTTTTTTATCCCTTTAGTAGGGGTGATCATTCTTGGCCTGGGCCTAGCTTTTTGTGTGCAGGCACAAGTCTGCATCAAGCACGGAAAATTCTAGGCCAGGCTTGGGCCCAACACATAAGGCCTGGCCCAACCCACAATATAATATAACATATATTATTAAATAAATTATATATAATATACATAATATTTTAATATTCAAATATATTTTATTTTATATTAAATGTTTATTATTTAATATAAAATATAAAACTTTTAACATATTAACAAATATTCATGAATTGACACCTGTCAACAAAGAGTCAACACATGTGTCAATGCATGAGTCAACTCAAGTATGAGAGTTGTCCTCCTGACAAGAATAAAAATTGTATGCTTTAACTATGCCAGTTCTAACTTGTGTCTTACACTTACAATCTCAAGCCTGGATCTGAGAGGTTTGAGTGAGGTTGGTAATTGTGTAATCTGTTTCCCAAATTCATATGAAGAATTTTATGCTTTGTATTCGAGACTGAGTGAGTGGAATGCATTATCCAGATATGAAATGCACAACTAGAAATATGGACATAACAAATTGCAAAATACTAACTGAATGAAATTAATAATGGAAAGTAGACTTCCAACTAGTTTCTTTGGGAGAAGCAGCATCAAACCACAAAAATTGCTCCAAACTTACAGCTCTATTTTGAGCCACAGCTCCACTAATGAGCACATCTATTGGTACGCCGTCAATGGTGCAGTATGCCTGACAACATGGAATTATTTAAATTATCTATTCAAAAAATCATTGATCAAGGAATATCAGAAAACATCATGAATGTAGCACAAGGAACAGATGATTAGACTTCATACCTCAACCCGATTATAAGCATTCACATGGAATGATGCTCTAACCACATCACCTCTCTGCAAAAAGGGGAAAAATGCCTATAGTCTTACTCTCATCCAACCATCTTTATATATTCTTAAATATGAGCAAAGAATACACCATAGAAAGGACTACATTGAAATTCATGGTACAACTTACCTCTATGGCTTCATTAACAGTCTCAGCTGACCAGTGAGGATCAAAATACTTTCTCTGCATAACAGCATAACATTTAGGGTTCCGGAGAGGAAAATTTACTTTATTTACAATTGATCCATTTGCCTCTTGATGACATAGTTGCTCTGGACATGATTTAGAATACATTGTTACTCTTGAATCAGATGGAAAGAAATAAGCATCTTGCATACTACCCCCATCAACCATCAATTCCTTATCACGGGTATGCATCGTCAGAAAAGAACAGAAAGAAACATTTGATACCCTGGATGGTCTATTATTTTTCAATGCATGGACATCCGACTGGTATTTCTGTGATGAGGATGCACTCATGGACAAAGCTATGTAACTTGAGGTGCTACCTTCTTCCAATCTAGATGTTTTGCCAAGCATTCCACTAAGTGAACTGTCAATCACTCCTGTAAAAATAGGTGAGAAAAATCAATGAAGAAAAATAAGATACACAGTATATATTCAAAGCCATTGAATCAAAATAAGTATAAGCTTTTTTGATGTAGGAAACATCACAGGTATGTAAACCAAATATAAATTAGAGGAGCAAGCTGGATTAAACAAGTTTCACCACAATGAAATGATAACCTAATGGCTGCTTTCAAGGCAGGCTACCCTAGAGAGACACAAGCTTAGAAGAGAACTGGAAAAGTTGATTCACAAAGAAGAAATATATCAGAGAGAGAAATTAAAGCTATATGAATCAAATAGGGCAATAGAAATACAGCCTATTCCCATGCATATAGGACTAAAGGATAATAAATTGCATATGCAGAGTGCAAGTAGGGGAAGAGGTATTTGATATGCAGGAAGAGATAAAAGTGCAATTAGAAACTTCCATAGAGCCATACACTGGAATGCCAAGAAGAATACGTTTTTTTTTTGGAAAATAGAGAAGTTACGAGGCTTGGAAGAGAAGAAGCAGAATGGGTGCAGAGGGGTTTCGAATCGGAGGAAGTGTGGGGGACAGTGAATAGTATGAATGGGGAGACAGCTCTAGGTTCAGAAAATTTTAATATGAGATTTTCTTAGAAGACGTTGGAGTACAATAACAAACATAATCTTTTGAGGAGCCACATGATCATAAATCATTAGAGATAGATCTAATTCGACCTTCATTACTCTCATCCCAAAGGAACGGCAATGATTAATGATGTTAGGTCAATTAGTATTATCTCCAGTCCTTATAAGATAGTTGCTAATGTGCTGTCATGAAGACTAAAGAAATTGATAGAGAAGGTTGTTAGACCTCATGGTTGAACCAAATAACGTTTGTGGACATTCAATAAATTTTGGAAAGAGTATTACATGCAAGTGAATGCATATATTCAACAATAAAATAAATCCAGGTTTGATAAACCTTTTTTTTAGAAAATGTGACAATTTTATTCAAAAAAGGAGAGATGTACATGAGAGGACGTATAAAAAAAGGGCTACGAAACAAGGAAAAAATAGCCCACTCAAGACATAAGTAAGCTATTTGTACTATACAAAATGTTTCTCTCCTATCCAGATTTAGCTAAAAGAATTAGCCTTTTGATTCAGTTCTCTTGGACTTCACCTATAGCAGCAGCCAAGGGAAAAACAGATAACTCATTAATTTCATGAAGAAAGTGAGCCAGCCTCTCCAAGGCCAGTCCCAGAATTATTAGCCCAGCCAATCACATTACTGGAATCACTCTCGACTAGCAGAGAAGCAGCTTGGGTACCTTTAGCAAATCTGAGGCCCTCAAGAAGAGCCCAAACATCACTTCCATAGGCATCCCTTGCAGAAAAAGGGCCACTAAAAACCCAAGTCAGAATACCATCTGACCTCAAGATGACCCCCCAATTCCAACTTTAATATTATCCAAAATTTTCAAGCTGCCATTGAACTACAAAAACAAAAGGCAGTAAGAGGTCTTGGATCTAGAAATATAATGGGCTGAAGAACCAAAGGGAGGAGCTTAGGATTTCAGCAATATTACTATCAAGATCCCCATAACTGACTCCAGAGAAGCTCTTGTTGGTCAACATCAAAGAGTTTACTTAGAGCTGTCAATGGGTTGGGTCTGGTTCAGGACAGGGTTTACCGGTCCTGAACCAATTAATTATTAATTGGTTCCAATTGATAGACCCATAACCAATCCAATTATTAATTGGGACAATCAGGTCTGACCCGATTAAACCTAATTATAGTTGAGATCTATAATTACCTATGATGATAACAACTTAAAACTGATCTTTGATAATATAAAAGTAGATATTAAAATCAGCAAAAAAGTGTATTTGAATAAGAAAAGAGAGATTGGAAGAAGAGAAATAGAGATTCACAACGGTGGAGAGAAGATGGAAGAAGAGGGAATTGGAGAAGAATGAATTGTGTTCCTTTCCAGACCCATAAATAAGTTTTATTAGAGCAAATCATAATTAATAATGAAATTACATAGATGCCCTTAGTTGGGTGGCAGACTCAATAAACATACAAAGAAGACTGTAACAGGCACAAAAATGAAGACCCACTAACTCAGAAATAAAATGTAATGAAAAGACAAACAAATAATAGAAATTAAGGCCTATTCAGCCCAATATCTCTACACTCCTCAAGCTGGCATAGATGTCAATCATTTTTCTTTTCTGATCGGCAGCATAGATGTCAACCATGCCCAACTTGCTTATATAATGTTGCAACTTCGCCTTGAAACTCCCTTAGTCAAAACATCCACCAACTGTTCCTTAGAAGCAATGAACAAAAAGCAAGCTTCTCCTAATGCTAACTCTAGGACAGGGTTTAACTGGAATCTGGAGTTCAGGAGGGAACTTAAGGATTCCAAATTAGCTAGTGTCTTGTCACTGCTTCAGTTATTAGGAGTTTTTCTGGATCCCAATAAGTTTGACAGGTGAATTTGGACCCTCTCTTCATTTAGATCTTTCTCATGTGCATCTTTCTTTAGGACTTTAACCCTTCCTACTGACAGTCTTGGGCAGCCATTTCTGGTTAAGAAGGTGTGGAGTAAACCCATTCCCCCCAATAAGTTTGACAGGCAAACCCATTCCTGGAACCTCTCAAACCATGCTCAAGAAGACTGTTTAAGTCCATAAAAGGATTTCTTTAGCTTGCATACCTTGCCCTACATCTCCTTACCATACCTACCAAGGAGGAAGAGACATGTATACTTCTTCAATCAAATCCCCATTCAAAAAAGCATTCTTAGCATCAAACCGATATAGGGGCCAATCACAATTCGTTACTAAATATAAGAGAACCCTCATAGAGGTTATTTTAGCCACCAAAGAAAAGGTTTCCATATAATCTTATCTCATACATCTGAGTATAACCCTAGGCAACGAGACGAGCCATATATCTCTCAATAGTACCATCAACATGATACTTAATGGTGTAAACCCTCTTACACCCAACCAGCTCCTTTCATCAGGCAAGTCTACAATGTCTCAGGTAATGTTTTTATAGTATTTCTATTTGAGTCTTCTTAGCATCCCTCCATTATATAGTTGATATAGCTTTTGGTACAGAGTTGGGGATAAATTGAGAAGAAATAAAGGCCAGGATAGAATAAGAAACTAATTTTGATGGGATAGGCAGTGCATTCCTTTTTCCTTTTTGAATTGAAATGGGAAGGTCAAGGTCAGGTTGTGAGATATGTGGCTTAGCAAAAGTAGGAATAGGAAGCTCAGAGTCAACAATAGTCTCAGGTTTAGGGTTGCTTTTAGAATTACTTAGAGTCAAGTGATCAGATTGTCGTGGACATTCAACTTCATGAGTAACCTGTTTGCATCTTATGAACCACTATTGCTAGGATTGCTGCTGAAGAATAGGGGGAGGAGTAGGAATATTGTCACTTAAAGTGGGAAGAGAAGAAGATGAACTAGGAATATCCAAAAAATCAGGAACAAAGAGAACGGAGTCCGATCTTCACTAACACTCTCCCCATGAAGAAAAGGACGAGGTAACTGAAAAAAAAAGTAGACTCAAGAAACGTAACATCCTTAGACACATACCATTGGCCAAAGTGAGAATCAAAGCACATGTACCCATTTTGGACTGGAGAGTAACCCAGAAAAACACACTTGATGGACTTAGGATCAAGTTTGAGGCAATGGCTCAAATCATAAACAAAGCAATTACAATCAAAGACTTTGAGAGAAAGACAAAAAACGAGATCATTAGGAAAAAAAAAAGTTGATAAGGAGATTGAGGGTGAAGGCTCTATAAAGGAAGTCTATTAATGAGATGTATCACTACTTCAACTACATCTCCCCAAAAATGAGTAGGCACATCTAGAAAAGTAGCACTCTGGCAACTTCAACCACATGCCTATTTTTCTCTCCGATACACCATGTGGAGTATGGGAACATGAGCTTTGATGACTTGCCTTATTTTCGTCAAGGAAGAATTATAGATGCTTATAAACGTACTCAACATTGTCAAAACTTATTATCTTGATGTTCCTCTCAAATTGAGTTTCCACCATTCTAAAATCTCTACTCTTCATCAAATATAGCTATGTGTATCGAGAGTAATAATCAATGAACAAGATAAAGTAGTTATAGCCACCTATACAAGGAATAGAATATGGGCCCCAAACATCAATATGTATCAAGCTAAAAGCAACATCACTTTTTCTATTGCTTGCAAAATATGTAGTCTTACATTGCTTTGATAGATGACAAACTTCACATTGCAAATTCAAATTGGACACAAACTAACACAAGTTTGGAAACAAAAACTTAATGAACTTAAAAGGCACATGACCAAGATGGAAATTCCACAACTTCAAAAAGATTCAAATTTTCACTTTGAAATGTCTCGTTATGGCATAATAATCCTTGCTCAGGAGCTTGATCAAAAAGGTAAACTCCATCAGCTTCATGTCCAGATTTTTGTGCAATTATGTAATTTGGTAAGAGAGCTAATAGATAAACAATTTTTGTGCAACTAAAGAACATGATGGATTGAGCTCAGTGTAGAGAGAGTGAGCTGAATGGGCCCTAGTATCTGTTTTTATGTTTAAGTAGTATGTTATTTGTTTTGTATGTTAATGGGCCTGTCTTTATGGGCCTGTTAACCTCTTTTATACGTTCTTGCTTAGCTGGCCGCCCACTTAGGGGCAGACTTGTAATTAACCTAGTTAATGAAGATTAATAAAAGAATTAGTGAAGGGTGAGAGGAGATTATCGAACTCCTCCTTCTTTCTCCCTTATTCTCTATATTTTTCTTCTGAAATATTTTACTGTTCTTTTATTGGACTAAATCACATCTCTCAGGAAAAGATTATGAGTGAGTTTGACACCCAGACCCAAGATTGGAGTTGAAGATCCATCAACTATAGTGATATTACCTTTCCCTGTCCTATAACCTTCTATGCCCTACCTATTACTCTTTTCTTGCTTTTGTTTCTACCCATGTGATTCCCAGGTCTGTGTCAGAAGCCCTATCCAAACCTGAATGAAGGGATGCTATGATGACTAAACTAGATGCTTTTCATAAGAACCATACCTGGGATATTGTGGATTTGCCTAAAGGGAAGGAACCAATGGATTGTAAATGGGTGTTCACTATTAAGTATCATTTCGATGGAACTATTAAGAGATTTAAGGCTAGATTGGTTGCTAAAGGCTACACTCAGATGTATGGTATTGATTACCTTGAGACTTTTGCTCTTGTGGCTAAGATGACTTCAGTTCGAGTTTTATCGTCTCTAACTGCTACTTTTGACTAGCCCCCCCCCACCAGTTTGATGTTAAAAATGCCTTGTTGAATGGAAACCTACATGAAGAGGTCTATATGTCTTTGCCTCCAGGGTGTATGGAAAGGAAATGCAAGGGAAGGTGTGTAAATTGCAAAATCCATTTATGATATCAAACTGTCTCCTCAAACATGGTTTGAGAGATTTAGAGATGCCCTTGTCTCTTTTGGTTACACACAAACTCAATCTGACCATCCTTTGTTTCTGAAACGAAGTAACTCCTTGGTAACTCCTTAGTGACACCCAAGAAGTGATTAAACTCAAAAGATTTCTTAACTCTGAATTTTTTTATCAAGGATTTGGGGGATCTCAGATATTTCTTGGGAATTGAAGTTGCTAGATCTAAGGATGGTATCTTTATTTCTCAATGCAAGTACATTCTTGACCTCCTTGCAAAGATTGGTAAACTTGGTGTTAAATCGGCTTCCACCCCTATAGACCTCAATCATAAGCTCTCTACTATTGATGGTGAACTGTTGTCTGATAGGGGAGTGTTTCAGAGACTGCTAGGAAAGTTGTTATATCTCTGCATGACTCGGCTAGAAATTTCCTATGCAATGACTGTTATTAGTCAGTTTATGCATTCTCCCAGAGATACACATTTGGGTGCTACAGAAAGAGTTTTGTCTTACTTGAAATGCACTCTAGGGAAAGGTATTTTGTTTGCCAAGTATGGACACATGAATCTGGAGGCATACATTGATGCTAATTAGGCTGGATGTATTGATGATAAGAGATCCACCTCAGGATATTGTGCTTTGGTGGCAGGGAACATTTTCTCATGGAGGAGTAAGAAACAACATATAGTGGCTAGATCCTCAACTGAAGTAGAGTACAGGGCAATGGCACATGGAGTGTCATAATTACTATGGATGAGATCACTTTTGGAAGAGTTGGGTATTGACAATGAAAAGCCAATGATTCTCTACTATGACGACTAGGCAGCTATCAACACTACACATAATCCTATTCAACATTACAAAACTAAGCGCATAGAGGTTGATAAACATTTTATATGGGAGAGAGTTTCTTTAGGGGAAGTTTGCTTTCCATTTATCTCTTCAAAAGAGCAGTTGGTTGACGTTTTGACCAAAGGTATTTCAAAAGGGAAGATAACACACTATATAAGCAAGCTGAGCATGATTGACATCTATGCTCAGCTTGAGGGGGAGTGTAGAGAGATTAGGCTGAACGGGCCCTAGTATCTGTTTTTATGTTTTAGTAGTATGTTATTTGTTTTGCATGTTAGTGGGCCTGTCTTCATGGGCTTGTTAACCTCTTTTATAAGTTCTTTCTTAGCTGGCCTCCCACTTAAGGGCAAACTTGTAATTAACCTAGTTAATGAAGATTAATAAAAGAATTAGTGAGGGGTGAGAGGAGATTATCGAACTCCTCATTTCTCCCCTCTTCTCCATCTTTTTCTTCTTTTCTCCTATAATCTGAAATATTTTACTGTTCGTTTATTGGATTGAATCACATCTCTCAGGAAAAGATTATGAGTGATCTTGACACCCAGACCCAAGATTGGAGTTTTAGATCATCAACTATAGTGATATTACCTTTCCCTAAAGCCAATTTATAGGAGGTGAAGTGAGAAGGCAAACCAATCATGTGTGCATTAGCTCTAGAATCCACAACCTAAAAGCTAGGAGAGGAAGATTAACAAGCAAGTACCATACCTGATTTAGCCAAAGCATTGAAAGGATTACTAGAGCCAGTTGTTAATGTTGTTCATTCATTCATTGCAATAAAATATCTTCTTAAAAGGCAATGAAAGTTATAAATTCATTATTTTTTGTGTGAGAACTAAGAATTTAACACTTGACATGGACTTGTTTGGGCTTGCCTCAAGGGGTGTGGCACGAGGTCCGGGGGTGGAGCCCCTGGTCCAACCGTTATGTTCAAAAAAAGCAAAAAAGCATCAATTTTTCAAAAGGCGCACGCCTGGGCTAAGGGACAAGGCACACCAGGCGTGTTGTTATGGGCCTGAGAATAGGATCTCGTCACGGGTCGGTCCACGAGGAAAACCTCTTGTTTTCCCTTGTTCCTCCCTTCTCTTGATGAACCTATCTTGGCGCCCTAATGGTGATTTGTTCAAGAGATCACCTTACTCTCCTTGCTCTCTTTCTTGACTGAAATTTTCGATGGTTTTATTCAATATTCTCAGCTCCTTAAATAGGAGATTGCAAGAGATAAGAGTCCTACTTTTAGGAAGACTTGCTAATTAGGAAGACTCCCTACTAATCTATCCTACTGAACTGATAAGATAAGATAAGAATGAATTGATAAGATAAGATAAGACTCCCTTAATCTATCCTACTGAATTGATAAGATAAGATAAGACTGAACTGATAAGATAAGATAAGATAAGATAGGATGAGAACACTAAATTGTTGCTGCTGAGAACACTAAATTACTACTGCTGCTGTCGGCGCCCACATCATTACTCCCCTCCTGGACTATGAGCTTGTCCTCAAGCTCGAATTCAGGATGGGTGTCTTGGAACACAGTCAAAGGAATCCCAGATAGGTGGAATGATTTTGCCCTCCTGGATCGGGTTCCAATGAAGAGGGTTCATCCTCAGACAGCTGTAGTGAGATACCAAGATTTGACCATGCATAGCTGCATTCTTTGTCGCGGGCAACTGCAGCCTTAAGGTACTTCTGAGATGTCTTGAACTATAGAGTACAAAGATTGTGAACGCCAGGCTGGTGCCACTGAACTGCATCATCTGGATCCTCTTCTATTGCCTGTTTTAGTGTGTACAGAGCTCGCTTTTCCACTTCCGTCAAATCATTATGTCCAGTTTCAAACGTTGCTGCAATTTCATGCTGAGCCTTGTGAACCATGGCAAGTCCTGCCCATGCTATCCGAAGCTCAATTGTTGCAGAGTCCCCTTCTCTGAGCATTGAAGCCATTTCATTCGCAGCCCATGAAAGTTGTTCAGTGGGATCTTGAGACCTTTCTGCATCCTTGATACGATGAAGCGCAACAGCATATCGAGTTGACATGCAATTAGGCTCCAGCTTTGCTGCCTTCTCCAGGCACTTTCCAGCACTTCTATGATCACCAGCCAAATAGTATGCATTAGCAAGATTCACCCAGATATGTGCAGCCCTAGGATCTGATCTGACTGCAGCTAACAAACACTCTTTTGCAACATTTTCAGCCGCAACATGAGGCATACAAGCTCCTTCACCAGCGATGATGACCTTGGAGTAGTTTCTCTTATTCTTCTTTGAACTCTCGTCGATGGAATCCTCGACGACACTGGATTCTTGCTTAATCGGAACATTCTGGGTGTTGCTAACCTGCGCTAGGGCAACGACCTGCTGCTCGCCGGACGATTCTGCCATGTCTGGTCGGCGGCCGGTTGCGGTTGTAGCCTCTTCCGGGTTCCTTTCCTTGCTAGAAAAGAACAACTCCATCAAGCGCCTTAATTCTCGAACGTCGTCCTTGATCTCGCGCACCCCCTTGCTGTTTTCCACGAGTTTGTGCTCCAGATCATTAACCCTAGACGTCAATTGCTCAAAGTCACCCATGACGCCTTGCTCTGATACCAAATGTTATGGGCCCGAGAATAGGATCTCGTCACGGGTCGGTCCACGGGGAAAACCTCCTATTTTCCCTTGTTCCTCACTACTCTTGATAAACCTATCTTGGCGCCCTAATGGTGATTTGTCCAAGAGATCACCTTACTCTCCTTGCTCTCTTTCTTGACTGAAATTTTCGATGGTTTTATTCAATATTCTCAACTCCTTAAATAGGAGATTACAAGAGATAAGAGTCCTACCTTTTAGGAAGACTCCTTGCTAATTAGGAAGACTCCCTACTAATCTATCCTACTGAACTGATAAGATAAGATAAGACTGAACTGATAAGATAAGATAAGACTCCCTTAATCTATCCTACTGAACTAATAAGATAAGATAAGACTGAACTGATAAGATAAGATAAGACTCCCTTAATCTATCCTAATGAACTGATAAGATAAGATAAGACTCCCTTAATCTATCCTACTGAACTGATAAGATAAGATAAGACTGAACTGATAAGATAAGATAAGATAGGATGAGAACACTAAATTGTTGCTGCTGAGAACACTAAATTACTGCTGCTGCTGCCAGCGCCCACATCACGTGCGCCTTTTGAAAGGGCTGCGCCTAGGACCTAGGCGAGGCGCATACCCTAAAATGTGTCTCAGGCACACCTTTTAAATCACTGATCACAACAATGCTCCTATCCCCCTCTCCCTATACCAAGTAGTATGCAATGGCAAGGGAAACAACATCTGCAATCAAGATGTGTTGCCAAGTAAAATCATATTCAACATACAAACCTACCAAGAAATCAAACACTCTGCTCTTCTCGACATACTTTCAGCACTATTCACCATCCTCAAGATTCTTCCACTCCAAGGCCTCCAGATGGTCCATTGCTTCCCAAAGAGATTGTAAGGAAGAGAAGTACATAGCCACAATCCTCTCCCTCTGATGCAGATTGCAGGCTTCCCTTTGGAATTGGTAGACTCGAGTTGTATTTCTAACCTGGGAGTACACGGTAGTAACACAACGTCAAATATCCTTGGTAGTGGTGAAAAACATGTAGTTGTGAGCAATATGTGGCTACATCGAATAGACTAGCCATGACATCAGCAATGAATTATTTTATTCCCACTTGGCTAACTTGGGGTCATCAGATTTTGGCTTCACCTCCTTGCCTATAATGAATCTCAACTTACCCCTTCCTCTAATGGTAAGTTTGGCTTATTAAGACCACTCTAGAAAATTGGTTCCAATAAGTTTTACAGTGGTTATCATAGCACTGGAAGCATCCACATCACCTAGGAGCACTCCAAAAACCATTTACACTTCCTTAGGCGATTCCATTAGACTTGGACTAGCAACTTGACAGCCTTATAGAACTCCAACAACCAATCAGCACGCAATACACCCACCAGAATAGGTGAACACTCGATTGGAAGCCAACGAGAGGCCAAAAGCAAAGCTAGAAGCAATATAGGTGCTATACAGGAGAAGAGTAAAATCACCCAAAAAATAACCAAGGTTCAGAAAAATGTGGAACCACTTCCCATACCCCAAGAAAAGTAAAACAACCTGAGGACAACAGGTCTTAAGCAAGAACCAACCTCAAATGGGAAGAGAAAACCCCAAACATTGAACCTGTATTTTTTTGTAATTTTTTATTGAAAAGTCCAGGAAAAGCATAGAAGTATCCAAAGGAGATGAGACCCATACCAAAATCTTCCTAAAATCAGGGTGCACAAAACTGAACCAGATTCAAGGGTTGCCATCAGCACTTTATAGAGTGCTGATATCATCTAGCAGTGGTCTGACATCAACAAATCTTCCTGTGTTCAAGGGTCAGAAAAGGAAGCTCTTCCAAGATTCCAACCTACACATGAATATTGTGGGAAGAAGGTTTCGGAGAATAGGGTGTTAGGGTGCATTACTATTCACACCCAATAAGTTCCCTTTTAACTTAATAATGAAATTGCATCCATTCCCCTGAATGGGCACCCAAATACAAATAAAATAGAAAGACAATAATACCCCTACCCACAATACATAATCTCAACAAGCTTATAGGCTGGCTAGAGCCTATAAGTTGAAAAATAATGTGAACAATTTAACTTTTGGGAATAAGTTTCAGCAATACTATCCCATATCTCCTTTGTTGTATCTATCCATAAGTAGTATTGGTTAATATGAGGTTGCATAGAATTTACTAGCCAGCCTATAATAGTGTAGTTCTCCTACATCCACTTCTCATAAGTAGGATCATCCTCCTTAGGTTTCTTCTTACTACCTGTGAGGTACCCCCACTTTCCTCTACTACAAACATGAACCCTTGCTGATTAAGACCAAGCCAAATAGTTGATCCCGTCTAGCTTCACAGTAGTCACTACACCCAACAAAGAATCCATAAACCCTCCCGGATCCAATCTGAATTCAGTTCCTTACTTAAGTTCCATTAGATTATTCCATTAATCCAAAAACTTCAATATGGAGTGTTCTGAAAACAAAAGAAAACCAATTGGACCTTAATCACTGACCTCCGAATGTGAACCAAGTAAGAGAAGAACCAATTCTAGGGTTTCACACAACCCTACAACCTGGGATTATAGAGAAAACACAAACCACTCCTACCAGTGATCACCAAATGATCGCCAAGGTAGAATGATCTCAAAGAAGATCCACTAGTGTCCTTTTAATCACCAAGCGCCAGCTTGGAAAACTCCCTAGGTACCAACCAAAAAGGGCTCCTCCTCTTGAGTCGATTCAAATTTAGGGGAAAACTATCCAACAACCTTTCTGGGCAGCAAAACAAAACTCCTAAATCCTCTCCCAATCAGGCAAAATCAACTTCAAATGCTCAGCAACTTAGTACTCAAATACAAACTACTGATCCTACAGTATATGCGCTGAAAGAAGAAAGAAAAGGAAGAGCACCTGCTTTGATACCAAGTAGAAGATTAAAATCAGCAATAGAAGTGTATTTGAATAAGAAAAGAGAGATTGGAAGAAGAGATTAGAGAAATAGAGATTCATAACTGTGGAGAGAAGGAGCTGGAGAAAAGTGAACCATGTTCCTATCCAGACCCCTAATTAAGCTTTACTAGGGAAAATCATAATTAATGATGAAATTACATAAATGCCCCAAGTTGGGTGGTTGACTCAATAAACATACAAAAAGGCTGTAACAGGCCTATAAATGATGGCCCACTAACTCAGAAATAAAGTGTAATAAAAAGACAAACAAATTATAGAAACTAAGGTCCATTCAGCCCAATATCTCTACAATAACCATAGAAAAAATGACAGTACAGTAGTAAACTATTATAAATGTTAATAAAATGTGTTTTTGACCAAAACTACCTTATATACTATTTATGAAATTTACCCTTTTGGACATAAAATGTAACAAAAGTTACAAGAAAACCAGGAGGCCTTTATGTATTATTAACCATATAATTGATTTAGGTCTGAATCGGTTCGGAACAGCTAGAACTGGTCCCAATCCAATTATTAATCAAGACAAAACCACAGAACCAGAACTGACATAATCAGTTGAGTTCTGTCAGGTAGACCTGACCCATTGACAGCCCTGAGTTTACCAAGGCAAGGCTATGCCTTCTAAGACCTTCCAAGGAGGTGCATTTGTTTTCAAAGAAAAACCATGAAACTCCAATTGCAACATATGAAACTTTTCCTTCAATATCGGCATTGGCTCTTCAACAAACTTCAATTCATTATTGGTGTTGGTGGAATTTTTACCATAGGCTTAACTCTCAACTTTTGAATAGTTGAACTCCTATAGCAAACTCATGGTGTACTTCCTCACAAATCTCTTTTTCCATATCCAATTGAGCTGTGATATGTTCCTTATGGCTTCAATTGGTTATAAGCAAGAATCTTTTTTTTTTGATAAATAACATCAATTCCATTAAAATAATGAATAGATACAAGAAGATCCCCTTAGAGGCGGGAGGAGCAGCCTCTCCAAACAGCAAATACACAAACTACAACAGATAAAACATGAATGTTGAAATTAAAACAATAGTTACAATTGTGCCCAGAACAATGTTTCCCTATTTATCCCTTGTTTTGCCAAGACATCAACAAAAGCATTAGCTGATCTCCCAACCCATTGTACTGTTATAGACATATTTCTTGTCAACCATTTGAATTTCTTTAACTCATTTTTGTAGCCCCAAGTGACATCCTCCGAATTATTTAACCAGTCCACCACTGTCTTAGAGTCTCCTTCAATCAGAAGCTGCTCCACGCCCACTTCTTTTGCAAGAAGTATTCCTTGTATTGCAGCTAGCAGTTCTGCCCGGATAGAGTTCCCAACTCCTAAAGGGCCAGAATAGATTAAGACAACCTCTCCAGCCTCATTCCTCAGTACACCTCCCATCCCAGAGAGACCCGGGTTACCCTGGCTACTCCCATCAAAATTCAGCTTCAAAGAACCAAGAGGAGGGGGGACCTAGCTAGTCATTGCCCTTCCCTTGTAGGAGGAACAGCTTGCTACCAACTTCCAATCCTTCCAACAATCAGCAAAAGTAAAATGGTTAAATAATTCTAGAGTCTATAACCAATGTAAAGACCTGGACAAAATGCAGTCCTTTAAGGTTTGACTGCTTCTTCCTTTTTCTTGGAAGATTCTGGCATTCCTTTCTTCCCATACTGTCCATAACAATGCTGCTCGTGAGCATCTCCACATTTTCCTTCATCTTTTGTGGGGCCAAGAGAAGAAAGAAGGGTTAAAGATTGTGCTTACTTTTGCTGGCATATCCCAACTAGACCCAAACAAAGATAGAAGCCAAGCCCACAGCTCTGCAGTGACACTACAAGATAAAAATAGATGATCATGAGTACCTACATCGTGAGTAGGAGAGTAGGAGAGTAGGAGATTCTTCTATTGCAATCAATGTATCTATTGTTAGTTTACTGTTACTGTTATGCTGTCAGCAGGTTTTTTTATTTATTTTCTATTTTGTTTTTCATTAGAGTAGGAGATTCTTCTATTTATTTTTTATTTGTTTTAATCAAACTAAGATTTTCTTTGAGCTAGGATTTTAATCTTGTTTTTGGGCTAATTTGGTGTTTTATTGAGGCATATTTTTCCAGGTCTTATCTGATTCTGATGTTGGGATCCTGAATGTGGTGGGATAAGCTATGAGAGGGATGGCTGAGAAACAAGTGGTTGTTGTTCAGCGGACCAAAGATGGTGATAAAAAGAGGAGGAGGAGCAGCATAAATCAGAGTACAATTAAGATTGGAGGTTTTTGTTGGCTTGGTTCAATAAACCATAACAAGAGATTAAGGAGGACGTTGCCCATAGAATTAGAGCAGGATGAGCAAAGTGGAGGGTTACATCCAAGCCCTACATGATTGGAGAATATCACTTGGGCTAAAAGGAAAATTTTGTAAAATAGTTATATAGCACCAATGATATCATATGGACGAGGGTGTTGGCCAGTCAAAAAAAACGTCCAAAAAATGAGTGTAGCAGAAGTGCAATGTTGAGATGGGTGAATGGGAAAACTAGAAATCATGAATAAAAAATGGACATGTTTGCTGGAACCTAAGATAGCCAAAATAGGTGATAAAATGTGGGAAAGTAGACTAAGATGAGTCGTTCGCAAAGAAGACCATCTACAGAACCAATGATAGAATTGCTCCATCCAGAAAAATTTTTTAATAACCTTAAAAAATTATGGATTTCAAGAACGTATTAAAATATTGAGAGACCATCATAACAAAACATATCCTCCTTGTTGTCTTAGCAAGAAAAAAGTGTATACTGCAAAAAGAAATAAATTCCTCTTCTATGATAATGTAATCGTAACTTCTGGACTGAAGATAAGTAACGCATCGTGGATTCTTGATGAATTCACATCTTAAAAGAGATGGATGAGAACATAAAAAATAGAACAACAGTTTTGCATATGGTTCTTAACATTGAATTAGAAATGAAAATAGAACCCAGAAATAAAAAAAAATGGGTAAATTGTCCACCTTTTTTGGTAGGAAATATAATTTAGTTCGAACATAAAGTTCACATTGAAACACAAAAAGAAAAATAACAAGACTAGATATTCAACCAGAAGAGAGAGAAAAGGAAACCGAGAGAGAGAGAGAGTGTATTACCTGAAACATCAACATTCTCTTTGGAACGTCGATTTCGACGCTTCTTCCTCTTCTCTTTATCACCACCTTCAGTGCTCTGAACAACAACCACTTGTTGCTCAGCCATCCCTTACCCCACAAGATTCAGGATCTCAACATCAAAATCAGAGAAGACCCGGATTAATAAACCTCAAGAAAACAGAAAATTAGCCCAAATACCAAATTACGATCTAGTTCAGAGCAAATCTAAGCTTGATTACGATCATGATCTCTTCCGTTCAACAAAAAAAATACACGGAAGAACCTCTAAAGAGAAAATAATAACGAAATAAAAGAAACAGAAATATGTAAAGAAGAGAAGAACCAGAAAGATAAAGAAGTTTTATTTCTGTTTAAAAGAGAGGAAAGAGAAACGCTTCGACAATGTTGGTTCGGAATCGGACTCCGGCGGTAAGGACAAAGACGTTACGTTATGATTGATTGTCGGCAAATACATCGACGGCAAGGCCGACTCTCGATCTTTTTGAGTTTCGTTTTCTTCCCACTGTTCCTCCTCCATAGAAGCAGTTGCCACGTGGCTAACCCCCGCAAATGGATTCCAGAATTGTTCATGACTTTTCCAGCCATTGGATTTGGAAATTTTATGGTGTCCTTATTTTGTCAAGTGAGAAATTGATACATGAAAAGAAAGAAAGGTACGTTAAAACTTTAATAAGAAAAGTTATGCAAAATACACTCATAGACTTGGGGTGGCCGGTGGGGCTAGCCTAAGGTTTGGTAGATGAATGGACACGTGTTGTTTTCTTTAAGCTTGTCTTTTGGAGTAGTACATTAGTGTACTTTTAGTAGTTAGTACTTCAAAGGTCGGACTGAATAAGACATCCAAATTGCCAAATCGCCACCTGACAATTGTCTTTTGGACAGCAAAAGACATCCCCACCAACATTTTGGTCTCTGCATAGGGCAGGGTAAATTCCAACACCACCACCCCCCCCACACCTACGCTTGTATGAGGAAAAATAGATGGAAAATGATCATGTGCACATCATGTGATCTTTTAGATATTTCAAAACATTTAAATTATCCTTCTAAATTAGGGTGATTATTCTTGGCCTAGCCCACAAATTTCTACGCTCGGGCCAAGGCTTTTGTATATAGGCCTAGCCAAGTTCTAGCCCACATCAAGCTCAAAAATTCTAGGACAGGCTTGGGCCTATAATATACATATTTTTATATTATATATTGTTTGGGACATGGCTGAGCTGGCCCAGAGGCCTATGGTCATCTGTCACAGCTCGGCTACATCAGCACCATCTGTCTGAGCTATGGCATTATCGTGATTCCGTCGACCACGTCAGCCACACCCCTCACGGATAGGCCCGCCTAGCAGATAGGGATGGGAAGACAACTCTGCTGAGGAGTAAGACTCTATCCCTTGTAACTTCGGTAGGGAACTCTGTCCCGATTTCCCTAGAAACCTACTCCGATCAAGATACGGACCCTTTAGCTATAAAAAAGTACTCCATGCTCAAGGTAAGGGACTCTCCCAACTTCTAACACCCATACTACTAATTAGCTCGGACCAAAAACCCTATATTTCGGCCCGGCCATCCACCACCTCCTACTGATTTGAGCGTCGGAGTACTTACCCGGGGATAATTCCTCGGGCCTCTGACTTCTTCCTTGATTGCAGGTCTTGAAGCGTGGCCTTGTCCTTGAAGCTCAACCCTAACCTGCCAACAAGGACTATCTGATTGACATCCTCGGTTTGTGCACTACCTCGGATTGAGCAGCATCAGATTGGCACCGTTTATGGGAAATGCACAAGAAGCCATTCTGGCAAATCTTTCATTCCTCACCGCACAATCAAGAAAGCGATTAAGATGCCTAAAAACTAGTTTGAACGATTAGTTGGTCATTCCCCGTCTCGGGAGAACCGACACCATGACTCCTCGCACCAAGAAGTCCTACAACCTTCGGCCATAGTAGATCTAGTGCAATTTCGAGCCATGCAAGAAAAGGTTGGTAAGACCTTCGAATTCATGTAGACACTAGGGTCTACTACGCCACCCAACCGAGCTGTCTCCCCTCACGCCCCGATGCACATGAAGGACGACCCTCAGACCGAGGACCCCAAAGCGCGCTAGTCAGATGTAAGGGGAGAGCAGTCTGAGCGTATAAGGCAGGACAGGACCCGAAGGCCCGCCGCCGCTGCCCATTCCTGTGGATGGGACTACCATAGCCAAACACACCAGTCAGTGCGCATCCCCGCCAAACAAAGTCTCGGAAAAAGGACGCCACCCTTTGTAGTCTCTGTCGTTGAGTCAAGTTCGATCAAGGATCACCCCACACGACCCAAGAGGTAGGCCATACACACTGCAACCCCAAACAAAAGAGATGCTGAAATTAAAGAGCTCTGGCAACGTCTAGAAGAGTTAGAGCGCACCCTTCATCCAGGACATAGTGGACGAGATACCCCATGTCAGATGGCGAGCCCCCGAATTCGACAAGTGCGACGGGAACTCTAACCCTTTCGACCATGTTGCGGCGTTCAAAGACTAGATGTGCTACATGGTGCGTCAAATGGACTAATGTGCAAAGCCCTTGTAACCACGCTACAGGGCCCAGCCTTGGCATGATACTCCTCTCTTCTGCCGATGTTTATAACATCACGGGCCCAACTAGAGACCCAGTTCCTGGCACAGTTCACAGCTAGTCAAAAGCATTGGAAAACGTCTGCTAGCCTTATGCAGGTTCGACAGAGGAAGGTGGAGTCCCTCAAATATTGCCTAGCGAGGTTCAATAAAGAAGCACTCCAAGTCAGGGAATTAAATCAATCAATTGCGGTGATGGCCATACAACACGGGCTCCGCCCTTCCCCATTTAACTTCTCCATCTCCAAGATTCCTCCTCAGACGCTGGCCGCGCTAATGAGCCATGCGCAGAAGTATATCAACACTGAAGAGGCCCAGGCGCAACTCAAAGATGAAGATGAGAAGCCCGACAAAAAAAGGAGAGAGATCGACGACCGAAAGTCCGAGAGGTCAAACAAAGACCACAAGAGACAAGATCACCGAACCGACCATATACCTCACACCCCTCCATCGACTTATCGGAATTTCACGCCACTTAATATTCTGTGGTCTGAAATTCTGATACAAATCCGTGACCGCAACTACGTCAGGTGGCCCGAGAAGATGAAGACGCAAAGTAATAAGAGGAACCGAGACAAATATTGCAAGTTCCACAAGGACCACGACCACCACACGAAGAACTATTTCAACCTGCGCAACCATATTGAAGATCTGATTAGGTGCGGTTATCTCAGTGGCTTCATAGATAGAAAGGAGAATCTAGCCCAAGAGGAAATAAAGAGCGGACGAAGCTTGGCAACCCCCGCCCCGAGGCCCCCCAGCTGGTATCATCCACGTGATATCAGGAGGAGCCGCCGCCGGAGAGGAAAGCAGCTCGGGACAGAAAAGATACGCTCGACTATGCGAGATCGACGACCAAGGTCATGGGAAGAGACGCGACACATCAATCACCTTCACTGACAACGACCTCCGAGGGGTCCAGACAACGCACGATGACTCCTTGGTCATCACAGCCAAAGTGGCCAACTTTGAGCTACGGCGGGTCCTAGTCGACACAGGGAGTTCTGCCGACGTATTATTTGAAGATGCATTTGAAAAGCTCGGCACTGACAGAGAACGACTTACACCAGTTAGCACTCCCTTGAAGGGATTTTCAAAAGAGTCCCTCCAGCCCACTGGGAGGATAACTCTTCCCCTCTTGATCGGAGACGGCGATGTTACTGTGACGACCATGGTAGACTTCATCGTGGTGCATTGCCCCTTCTCTTACAACGTGATCCTCGGCAAGCCGACCCTCAATGCCCTGCAAGCCGTAGTCTCAACGTACCACCTCGCCATGAAATTTCCAACCAAGTATGGCATAGGAGTGGCTTGCGGAGACTAGAAAATAGTGAGGCAATGCTATCAGCTATCATACCAAGGACCACGTCCAACGACCGAGACATTGATGACGGAAGCATAAGACCTATGCGACGAAGTAAAGGCACAGCACGGCCGACCCGTGGAAGACCTCGTCCAGTCCCCCTATTTGAGGATGATCCCGAAAAGACAGTCCAAGTTGGCTCCCTGCTAGGTGACACCTCCGAGAGGAACTTGTACGACTAATAAGGAATAACGCCGATGTATTTGCTTGGTCGGCAAAGGACATACCTGGGATCAATCCCGAATTTATCACACATCGGCTGAATGTCAACCCCTGTTACCGACCTATGAAGCAAAAGAAGAGAAACTTTGCCACAGAGCGGTGACAAGTAATCACGAATGAAGTACAGAAGTTGCTCAACGACGGCTTTATTAGGGAAGTCAAATACCCCGATTGGTTGGCCAACATAGTGATGGTGAAGAAGGCCAATGGAAAGTAGAGAATCTGCATCGATTTCACCAACCATAATAAGTCCTGTCCCAAAGACAGATTTCCCCTACCGAGGATCGACCAGCTCGTCGATGCAACAGCAGAACATGAGCTCTTAAGCTTCATGGATGCCTTCTCAAGCTACAACCAGACCCGGATGGACCCGGACGACCAAGAGCGAACGGCCTTTATCACTGACCGCAGCCTGTACTACTACAAGGTAATGTCCTTTGGCCTCAAAATTTCCGGCACGACTTATCAGCGGCTGGTGAATGAGGTATTCAAAGAACCATTCAGTAGGAACGTGGAGGCATATGTCGATGACATGCTCGTGAAGAGCAAAAAGGTTGAACATCACCTGGCTGACCTCCACGAAGTCTTCGACACACTTAGAAAGTACAAGATGAGGTTAAACCTAACCAAGTGCACCTTCGGGGTTGGCTCCGACAAGTTTCTGGGGTTTATGGTAACACAGAGAGGAATCAAAGCAAATCCAGAGAAGATAAAAGCCACCCTTGACATGTCATCCCCCCAGACCCACAAAGAACTACAACGGCTCACCGAGAGAATAGCTGCCCTTGGCAGGTTTATGTCCAAGCCCGCGGACCAGTGCCTCCCCTTTTTCAAAGCCCCCAAACGGCCAAAGGACTTCCATTGGGCAGAAAAGTTGAGTAGTCTTTCCTGGAACTGAAGCAGTACCAGAGCTCGCCGCCCCTCCTGACTAAGTCGAGCCTAGGGGACGAGCTATTTCTCTAACTTCCGGCCGGGGATGAGGTCGTTAGCTCAGTACTGGTCAAAGAAGAGGACCGAGTACAGAGGCCGATCTACTACACCAGCAAGGTCCTCAGTGGCGCAGAGACCCTGTACTCTAATCTCGAAAAGTTGGCTTTGACCCTCATCACCGCAGCCAGAAAACTCAAACCCTGCTTCCAGGCCCACAATGTTCGAGTACTCACTAACTAGCCCCTTAAGCAGGTGCTACAAAGACCGGAAGTGTCAGGCCGCCTAGCCAAGTGGAGCGTGGAGCTAAGTGAATTCAAAATCGAGTACGCACCCCAGCCGACGATCAAAGCCCAGGCCTTGGCAGATATCATCACAGAATGTACATTTACCATTGAGGAACCGGCCCCACTGCCCCTAGCATGGACCCTCCATGTAGATGGCTCATCAAACCCGTAGGGCAACGACGTCGGCCTTATCCTCCTCGGCCCAAACGACGTTGTCTTGGAACACGCCCTCAAGTTTGAGTTCAAAGCATCCAACAATGAGGCTGAATATGAGGCCCTGATTGTTGGTTTCGCCTTGCTTTAGACCTCAGGGCATGACAGATCAAGGCCTTCAGTGACTCACAACTCGTGGTCAACGTAATCCATGGCCAGTTTGAGGCTCAGACTCCCTCTATGGAAAGCTACCTACAGAAGGTGCAGGAGCTCATTCAGCAGCTCAAACATTTCGACATCCAGCAGATACCTCAAGCCGAGAACGCCTGAGCCGATGCCCTTTTAAAGCTCGCCAGCTCACCGCAAACCGACCTTGACTCAGCTGTTCGGTTAGACACACTGGCCCAGCCGAGCATCGCACCATCAGCCATCCTCATCCTTCCAGTGCAACATGGCTCATCTTGGATGGACCCCATATTCGAGTATCTTTGAGAGGGCACTTCCCTAGAGGATCGAGTAGAAGCGAAAAGGTTCCAACACAGAGCAGCTAGGTACTGCCTAATACAAAGTCAACTCTATCGTCGTTCCCACACGCTTCCATACTTGAAGTGCCTCCCCCTAACCGAAGCAAACTATGTCCTTAGGGAGATACATGAGGGCATTTGCGGAGATCACCCTGGTGCGCGCACACTAGCCCATAAGGTGCTCCGACAAGGGTACTTCTGGCCGACAATGAAGCAAGATACCGCCCAATTAGTTCGGAAGTGCGATAGTTGCCGTCACTCTAATCTCCATCACCAGGCTACGGCTGCTTTGAAGCCGATCGCCAACCCATAGCTGTTTTCCCAATGGGGAATGGACATCCTCGGCCCCTTCCCCACCACGATTGCGTAGAAGAAGTTCCTTCTAGTAGTAGTGGACTACTTCATGAAGTGGGTAGAAGCTGAAGCTCTAGCATGCATCACCGCCCACAATGCTCGAAACTTCCTTTGGCAGGGAATTGTCTGTCGCTTCAGTATCCCGTGCGTGCTCATCACAGACAACAGAACACAGTTCACCGGCAAGAAGTTTGAGGCCCTCTATGCCGACTTAAGGATTGATCATTGGACTACCGCAGTACATCGACCTTAGAACAACGGACAGACCGAGGTAACCAATCGCATCCAGCTACACGGCCTGAAAACACGCCTAGATCAGGCCAAGGGAAGGTGGGTTGATGAGCTACCGAGCATTCACTGGGCCTACAAGACAACCCCGCGAACTGCCACTAGAGAGACCCCTTTCAGTCTGACCTACGGGGCCGAAGCCATGATCCCCATGGAAATAAGTTCCCCAACCCTTTAGACCGAGCTCTTCAACGAGAGGCAGAATGACGAAGATCTACGTGCAGAGTTGGACCTAGTAGAAAAAGCACAGGACCGAGCACATGGGAAGATGGTTGCACAACAACAGAAGATGGCACAACATTATGTTTCTAAGGTAAGAAGACGCGAATTCAAGATAGACAACTTCGTTCTATGCATAGACATAGTCCTCACACCAGGAGAAGGAAAGCTCAGACCGAACATGGAAGGGCCGTACAGGGTCACCAGAGTCCTTGGACTGAGTACTTATAGACTTGAAGACCTTGAAGGTCGATTGATACCGAGGAAAAACTCGAGAAACCTCAAGATGTACTACCAGTAGACTTACAAGCAATAAAAGTCTCCTTTTAAGCTACTTCTTTGACCCAGAGGCGCGCCCACGCCCACCGCACACACCACACATGAACATGCTAAGCCGCACTGGCAACTAAGCTGACTCCACCGATCCCCAAACGACTGAGCCCATCACGCCCAACTTGGCAGCGCACTGCCGACCAAGCTACCCAACTCAGCTGCCAACGGCTGAGCTTAAACGTGGAGGAAGAACGCCCCCGCCCGCCAAGGCCTAAGGGCGGTTGAGGGACTCTGCACAACCGCTGACTTAATAGCTGAGCTAGCTGGGAAATGGCTAGCCCCAGAAGGGTCCAAAAGGCTCTCGAGACCAAAAACTAAGCATCCCATGGCTGAGAGCTCGAGAACCGAAAGATCTCGGACAACAACACCTCGGCCAGCACAGGAATGGGGACGTCGAGGCATAGCTTGGCCTGCTACACCTCTATCGACGCAAGACTAGGGACGTTGAGGCATAGCCCGGTCGGCTATACCTCGACCAGCTATACCTTGGTCGGCTATACCTCGGCCAACTATACCTCGGTCAACTATACCTCGGCTGACGAACTAAAATCATGAAGTACAAAGAGGCCGTCCAAGGCACAATTGACCCCGGTCCACGCAATAGCACAACCGACCACACTCCGATCAACAGAACCGCACAAGATAGAAGCATAGGCCAGCTCGACACACACAACAACCCAGTCAGACAGGCTTCGACTGGAAAAAGAGGCACAAGTATATCAACACATGATCAAATAAAGAAACATTAACATTCAACTAAATCATTCATTACATCGTTTAAGGCTCGGCATACCAAGCCCAAAAATAGAAAAACATAGGAGGCAGCCGATCAATCATCAGAGGCAGAGTCAACATCACTGTCAACGGCTTCGGCCTCATCTTCAGCTCCCTTGGCGAACCCTTGCGGAGAATTTGGATCAAAGGCATCCTAGCCTTGCGACTCAATGGCCAACTCCGGGTGGTAGTGAAGGATCCTTCGTCGGAAAGGAATGAACCCAACCGCGAAGGAAGCCTCGACATACTCATCCATATGCAGCTGCATCTCCTTCGGTGCCTTGTACTCATTGACTGCTTCCTCAGCGGCCTCCTGCCTCAACCTATCTCGCCCAGCCTTAAGCTCGGCAATCTCTCGCTTTAGCTCCCAGACAAGACTAAGCTTGCTCGGCCAACTACACCTTTAGCTTGGCCACCTCCCTCTCCAACGCGGCTGACCGCTCCCCAGCGGCCTGAAGCTCGGCTAACTGGGCCTTCTACCACAGGTACTCAGAGTGTTCCTACTCGTACGATGATCGAAGGTCTCAGAAATGATCAACCAGCGCGACCGCCGCACAAGCGTTCTACAGATGAAACATGATAAGTATACCGAAAAGGAGAGTAAAACACAAGGATTAAGAAGAAGAGGATTTACTTGGGTAGCAGACCGCAATTGCACACACTCCAAGGCTCTGCTACCGACCCCAACCGATTCCCGAGCTAATGACATTGTCATGATTCCCTACAGTAACCGCTTGGGAACCCCAGACGTCTCCAGATTATCATCCACACAAACTGACCACCTCGGCATGTACATACCCGAGTTGCTGCCTGCCTCAATTACCGATGCACCTGCAGGACGGTGGACCCCTTCAGGGTCAACCACGACAACGTCATCCTCCTCGGCCTCTCCTGTCGAACCCTTCTTTGTCGACGAGCCGCCCTATCCGCGGATCGTGGTCGCTCTTCTGCTTCGGGACGAGCCTTCGGTTGCACATCGGCTCGTTCCTGCCTTTGTCGGAGTGCCTTCATCTGGTGAACAATCTCTTCCTTGCTGGCCATACTCACACCGGTAACACAGGATACCCATGGTAAGTACAAAGCATGCAAGGTAAATTTAACTCGGCAAACAAAAGTAAAGGAAACAGACATGCCACCCTTTCCATCAGCCTAATGAGCATCAGCATCTCCGAGCATGTGTATGCGATAACATCGATTTTGTGGATCATGCTCAGGGCCGACCTCTCCTCCCAAGTAAGCACCGACCATTGGGGCTGCGGAAGAGTCATCCTCAGCCCTCGCAGCTCGGCAGGAAAAAGGAAACCCCCGGGGATGCGCACAAAGAAGAACGACTCCTTCCAGTGCTTCACAAAAGAAGGGGCCCCGACCAACGATCGAATATTCTACCGGGTGGAGAAGTATTACTGCTGCTACTAGTGGTGTTTCAGTTGGAGCATAAAGCTCACCATCCCCAGGGTTAGTTTGATCTCGCGAACAACATAGTAGGACATAAGGCCGAGCAAAAACCTAAAGGAGTTCAGCATCAGTTGCACCGGCAACACCATGTACTAGTTTAGCACCTCGGCGAACCCCTCGCTCAACAGGAACCTCAGCCTAGCCTCCAAGCTATGCTCATAAACAAACAACTCACCAAGCTGAGCATCAGTGGCCATCTCCCCGGGCAGCGGACACCTCATTTGGTATTCCGCGGGAATGGTGTACGTAGCTCAGATCCGAGACATATCCTCGGCCGCCAAGACGCAGGGTGTGGTACCGAACCGGCGACCTACCCAAAGAGGAAGCTCCGCCTCTATCCCGGAGGGACCAGCCTCGGCCTCCTCAACTTCGGCAACCACGAAATCTCTCAGCTCAGGTTCATAGGTCGAGCCGTGAGAAGAGTTGGAACCAGAACTACTGGAGGATCTGGATGAGGAAGAGGACCGACGAGATGAAGAGGACATACCGGACAATTTATGAAGCTGAAGAGCAAAAGCTACCGAGCTATCCGTCGAGCTATCTACCGAGCTATCTGCCAAACTATATGATCGACGAATCTGCTGTGTAGTGAATGCCAAAATACACTCTTGCAAGCAATACTGAGGATAGCCCCCCCCCCCCCCTCTTCCCTTTTATAACCATTAGGGGCATAGACCGAGGAGAGATCAATGGTGCAGATGAAGCACCTCTGACAATGCCTCGGAAGGCCAATCGGCGCAACCAATAATGTACGACAGAAAGCCTCGGAAATCGAAGCGGCACTCTTAGCAGGAAGCGGTTGTGCCCATTAATTGCACCAGTTCAGCTACAGTACCAGTCCAACCTTCGACGTGGAGACCCGTAGTACTGGTCCAGCCTTCGACACAGATCCTCGGCTAGGCAGCTTACAGCCACAAGGCCACGCAGCAGTTTGGCCAAGCACTCCCCCTCCTCGACAGCAGAAATGGGGGAATGGTTCGAGAACCAAAATTTTGATTCTCATTTAAGGTATCCAGCCGACAATCAGAGGACTCCTCGGCAACGACCAACACGACACAAACGATATGCATGCTCGGAAGTTCCTCAACTAGGCAACGAACCTAGGGAATCTCGTCCCTCGGCTTCGGAACTAGGGGAGTGATGTTGGAGGCATGGCTGAGCTGGCCTAGAGGCCCATGGCCATCTGTTAAAGCTCATCCACGTTGGCACCGTCCGGCCGAGCTATGGCATTACTGTGATCCTACCGACCACATCAGCCACGCCCCTCATGGATAGGCCCACCTAGCGGATAGGGATGGGAAGACAACTCCACCGAGGAGTAGGACTCTACCCCCTGTAACCTTGGCGGGGAACTCTGTCCCGATTTCCCTGGAAACCTACTCCAATCAGGATACAGACCCTCTGGCTATAAAAAGGTACTCCATGCTCGAGGTAAGGGACTCTCCCAACTTCTAACACCCATACTACTAATTAGCCCGGGCTAGCATCCCTATAGCTTGGCCCGACCATCCACCACCTCCTACTGACTTGAGCGTTGGAGTACTTACCCGGGGATAATTCCTCGGGCCTCTGACTTCTTCCTTGATCACAGGTCTTGAAGTGCGGCCTCGTCCTTGAAGCTCGGCCCGACCTGCCAGAAAGGACTATCTGATTGCCATCCTCGGTTCGTGCACTACCTCGGATTGAGCGGCATCATATATCTATATTATTTATACACAAATATATTTTATTTTATATTAAATGTTTATTATTTTCTATAAAGTTGTGTTTTATTTTGACATATAAATAAATATTTATGAATGACACATTTGTCCATACTTGAGTTAATTCAAGTATGAGAATTGTTCTCACTAGCCAAGAAGCTCACAACCATGCAGGCCCTTCCGTCGTCTTATCTTATGCCTCTTCTTATATTTCTGCATTGCTCTATTTTCTATTGCACATTTACACTGAATTGGCCATAGAAACCCCATCGTAGGCGGGCCCTTTTCTTATCTTAGTGGAATTGGGAAAGTTCATTGCGTTCATTGTTGCTGGTAATATACTCTTGGAAAACATCATTGGTGCAACCGGATTTAGAGTAGAATTGACCACTTTTCCCACTATTTTCTTTTGTGTATAACCAAACAATGGAAAGATTAAATTTCTCACTTTCCCGTTCCATCCTATCCCACCCTTTTCCATCCCACCCAAATCTTCCCACAAATCAAACGAAGCCTAAGGTTGTGCTTGATTTGAAGGAAAAGGTTGGAAAAGGTAGGGAAACTTGTACAAACCTTGCATTGGTTTTCCTACCTTTCCCTACATTTTCCTTCAAACCAAATATAGTCTAAGCAATGTGGGACTTGGTAAACACTCAATGGTCGCACTAAATATTTAGTGTTGGTTCAAGTCGCACATTGCTCAAGAATGGGAATGAATGCCCTAATTTCATCTATAAAAGGATAGGTAAAGGTAAGCCAAACTAAATCAAGCCTAGCAATTTAACAAGGCTTTTTGTCTTATTTTTTGTGCCATAGACCTAAAGCCTAGCCCAACCCAATTGAGCTTTGGCTTGTGAGCTATTTTTGTATGTATTACATGTTATTTATTTTAAAATTTTAAATAATTAAATTTTTACTATTTGATGTCATGGGCCCAAAGTCATTACTCTTTAGGACCATAAAGCTGGTAGGGTTGAGCTTGTGCTTGCAATTTAGGTCTAGGCTGCATATCAGGTCTAGCTTAGCTTAAAGCCCTTACCATTGGTGCTAAACCCAACCCAGTCCTAGTCCGACTTGGCTCATGGTTGCCCTTGAACATATTTTAAATACCTTTTAGATATTCCAAACTTAAGTGTATCCAAATTTGATTATACTTCGGATTGAAAATCAAGGCATAACTCAATATGACCATTTCTAGTAGCTTGGTTCAATAATTATGACAAGTAGGGATGGCCATAAGCCAAGCTATTCAAGCTCGGTTCAGTCTAAATCAAGCTTCGAGACGAATTTGAGCCTAACATATGGGTATGTTTGCTAATCAAGCCGAGCTTGAGCGTAATACAACTTGGCTTGTGAGGCTAGCGAGCCTAGTCGAGTATATGTACATAGGGTGTCACCTCGGCATGGCTACTGAAGGAGACCTTAGCTCGACACCTTAACTACTGAGGGAGACCTCGGCTCGACACCTTGACAACTAAGGGAGACCTCAACTCGGCACCTCAGTTGACAAGGAGACCTCGGCTTGGCACCTCATCAGCTAAGGGAGACCTCGACAACTAAGGGAGACCTCGACTGCTAGGGAGACCTATAATTAGAGGCAGTCAAGCTCAAGCCAAGTTGAGCTCAAACTTTTGAGCTTTTGACTCGAGCCAAGCTTGAGCTCAAGTTTCTAGTTCGAACCGAGCTCGAGCTCGGGCCTGATAATTTATGACTGGGTTGAGCTCGAATAGCCAGATATTCGGCTCAAATCCACTCCTAGTGGGGGGCATAGATGGAGGGAAAGGAAGAAATGGAAAACCAAAAATGGAAGGGGAAGAATGATGGTGGCGGAGGAGGAGAAGATTGTGGGGTAAAAATCAGGGAGGGAGATTGGGTGGAGATACGGGAGGAGAGGAGAGGGAGTGACAAGGAGAAAGAGAGAAAGGAAAGGGGTGGGCCCGGGGAGAGAGGAAAATAAAACAAAACAATAATAACAACAACAACAACAACAACAACAACAACAAATAATAATAATAATAATAATAATAATAATAATAATAATAATAATAATAATAATAATAATAATAATAATAATAATAATAATAATAATAATAATAATAATAATAAACACTGCTTACAAATAATAACAAAGTGCTAGTAAAATAATAATAATGTATTCATAAAACATTAATAAAGTAATAACAAAATAATAACTAGACTAATACAAAATTGAAAAATCTCAATTGATTCTAATTTCAACTCCCAACGAACCAAATAACAACAATTAGAATCTGATTCTGATTCCTGATTGAACCAAATAGACATCAGGAATAGGTGATTCTGATTCCAATTCCAATTCCAAAAGATTTCGATTTTGATTCCAATTCCAATTTTGGTCCAATCTGTAAACCAAATAGACCCTTAGAGAGGAAGTAGAAAAATAATTTTGATTATGCATTTAGCCATTGGTAGTCTGATGTACATTCAAACGTATGTATACATATCAAACGGTCCAATCACCTTGAGGTGATTGGCCATTCAAATGTAAACTATATTGGATGTTGAAGCACTATAAAATCTATGTAAATATCTTCATGATTGTTGGTGGATTTCATTATCCTCTACTGCTCAACTTCCGGCCTATCAAATGAAAGAAACTCCAAAAGTATGTATAGATATCACCATATCACATATCTATCTCTATCAGGGTAGATAGGGGTGGCAATTTTTCACACAACCCCGTTGAACCCACCCAATCCACCCAGTATCTAGCCCATCCAACCCACCCATTTACTTGGCAGGTTGTGTGATCAATCTATCAACCAATCTGCCCATTTAAATGGGTTGGGTTGGGTTGTAGATAACCATTGGGTTAACCATTACAGACACAAGTATTCATTCTTTAACCTTTTTTTTTATTTTTTCATTTAAATTAAATAATTTATAATTAATGCATTAATTTCTATTAATTATTTGACTAAATTTAGTTTTGTCTTGAATCAACACACTTCACCCAACATAAATCCAAATCAATTTAACCCGAGTCCGGACCAATTCAACGCAGCTCGACTCGATCCAACATATATTGATCCGGGTCGACCTAGATCCGAAATAGACCCCAAGTGGGATGGTTCGGTACCACTTGCTTTGCCCGATTTGGAATGTCTGGTCCAACCAACAACCACACATCCCAACCCGACCGGTTTGAAGCGATCCAGGTTGACCTGAATCCAAAACGGCTCCAGTTGGGATGGTTCAGTGTTCGTGATCTTTGCCCAGTCCGAATCGTATGCTCCAACCAATATCCACACGGCCCGATCCGAATCAGGACTGACCCAATTTACTCACATTGACTCGCTTCAAGTTAATCGGTTCAGTCGTAAACCCATGCACAAACCTAATATGGGCTGGTCCAAGTCAATCCACCATTGGCTGGACTGGTCCGATCCGATCGAACTGATCTAGATCTAAATGGTTCGACCGGTTTGAACCTAAGTGGTTCGGTCAAACCCGAAATCCAAACATAGTCAAATAGCTTTGCTGCTTGTTTTAAAATAACATGCATGTAATGTGATTTCAACTTTCACCACTTGTGTGAATAGTAACTACCTATTACCACCAAACTATGACCAACTTATTTGTTAAAAGAGAGTTAGTTTATTTCTTAAGTCCATAAATATAAGATTAATGAGTTTGGGTGGGTTGGACTGGGTTAAGCAGGTTTGGGTTAAACCCCAACCCATTTAATTTTATATAACTGGGTCATTAATGGATTGGTGGGTTATATGGATTGGATTGAAGTTCAACTTAAACCAAACCCAATCCAACTTGCCCAATTGTCACCACTGGGTAGAAGCAAACAACAACATATTATAAGACTTCAGTAATCATGCTATACTCAACATACATTTTCAACAAATAACACAGCTTTTCATATAAGAATAAATCTCTAGAGGAAGGGGATAATAGAAACTCACACAAATTGGATTACAAATTCTTGGAGAATATAGTAACTTCAAATTCAAATAAAATAAACAAATGGGATAACGTTATCTAAGGTTGTATTTGGTTTGAAGGAAAAATTTGGGAAAGGAAGGGAAGTGTAGGGAAATCTTTACAAACCTTGTATAGGTCTACCTTTCCCTTCCTTTCCCCACTTTTTCCTTCAAACCAAACATAGCCTAAGGGTTCACAAGCTTGAAATTCTTTAGGCTCAGTTTGGAAAGAGTACAAATATACAATGCAAACACATACAAAATAATACAAAATACAAGGTTTTGCACTCTACATATTTATATTTGTACTCTTTCCAGGCTCAGTTTGGAGGGAGTACAAATACAAATATGTAGAGTATTTTTTTGAAGTCTATGTATTTGTATTGTACATATTTATATTTGTACCTTTGCTAAACTGATAAAAATACAAATATATACAATACAAAAAAATACAAAATACAAGGTTTTAAGTTTTAACACTACATATTTGTATTTATACTCCTCCCAAACTGAGTCTTACAATCCAGTAATGGTAGAAATAATTCTTTACCTCCGTTGTTTCCTTCCATAAGTGTGTCCAAAAATTGAGACTCTTTGGGCCTGGATCAGGTTACACGTAGACTTCGTTTTCCTTGTAGTTGGGCCTGGATCAAGTTACACATAGACTTCGTTTTCCTTGTTGTTGGGCTTCAGTAGGCATCCATCCTGCAACTGGCCCAGTAAATGTGACACACTTCCAGCCATAGTTAGTTAGTAGATGAATTTAGGCACAAGTAAGATTGCTCTGGATTTGCTACAAACACAACGGGCTACGTAACCCAATCATGAGTAAACAGGTTAGTTTCGTAACCATTGTACACGTCAGAACCAAGAATAGGGAATATGAGAAAAAAATGGTGAAATAAATGCAATAAAGTAAAAGTGGTCAACTAATAAACTTTCGTTTACAAATTTGAAATAAAAAATAAAAAATAACACATTTTACTTATAAATATGGGTATGATATATTATTTATATTCATACATACAATGATAAATAGATTTTAAAATTTTAAATATATAAAATTAAAAATCCATTACAGGTTGATTCCAGGTTTTTGAAATTCAGACTTATTTGCATATTATATGTTTTTCATGAATTATTTACATATTTCGTATTAAAAAAATGCAATACAGAATGTTTTCTTACCACCCTTTATCTGTATTTCCCCAGGGAGACACCCAAACATGTGTATTTGAATGTTGCTAAATTGATACTGATTGTGGAAACTCTACTAATTGCAGCGTATGGTCCATATAAATGTTATAAATTAATTTGGATTATCTGAACATGTTGATTGTGTAGTGGGTCATGGAAGCAATGGTAATGCTTGGGGTGTTTATGGGTCAATTTGGTTCAGTTGTAAGTATTTTGGCCAACCAAAACCGATTAATAATAAGAGAAAATTGACTCAATCATAAAAGATCGGTTTATCGATTTGATCGGGTCAGTCTATTGTTCATCCCTACTCTCCTTAAGCTCAAATGGAACTAGTGAAAGAGTTGTGAGAGAGATTGAGGGAGATGAGAGAACAACGTTGAAGTGTCGAAAAGGGATGAACTTGTGAGAAGTTGTGGGTGAATGAGAGGATTTGAAGATGGACGAGTGTGTTGAGCTCTAACACTATATTTCGTTGGAAGGAAAAAGTAGGGAAGGAAAGGGAAAGGTAGGAAAACTTTTAAAAACTTTGTATGAATTTTCCTATCTTTCCTTTCCTTTCCCTATATTTTCATTCAAACCAAACATAGCCTAAATGAATTTAACCAGTAAAACCCTTGTTGGGGAGATATATTTTGGTCACTTAGCCATGGTTGCACCGTTGCAAGCGATACCGACCCAGTTGCACGAGTTCGAGTCAAATTCATACCAGGTACAAAGAGTGAGTTGGGGTGGTTGAAATAGTTGCTTTTGTTCCTTAGCTTGGGAGGTTGACTTCAAGGAGTTGTTTCAATATATAGCTCATGTTCCTAGAGAGAAGGCTTATAATAGCTTTTTACAGCTAAACCTATTAACTTGTATTAAATTACTTAAAAGTAATCAAAATCGGTTCAGTTTAGTTTGGTTTCGGTTTTTAAATTTGAAAATCACAACTAAACCAATCAGTTGGGTTGTTCAAATTCATAAACTGAAACCGACTGATAGCCTTAGGAAATCAACCAGTTGGGTTAGATCAGATCGGTTTGGTTTTTGGTCAGTTTGTTCAGACTTGTGAATAGCCCTAGATGATGCTCCACATCAGCCGTAAATGCTAAGTGAGATATCAAATCGTTGTGGGTAGGGATGCAATTTGAACAGATTAGGATTGGGATTTTGTCAAAATTTTAATGGATTGATTTGAAACATAAGCCCGAAGCAGTGTAAAATATTAACTTTGGCCAATTCGAGTGGCATGGGCCATAGTCAATTTATGATTGGCATGGGGCATTATAATTGATTCTACAGCCCGCTACACAACCATTGCATTCAATTAATTCGATCTCATTGTAGATGATGAAAACAAGTAAAAGGAAGGAAAATAAAAATATTCAAAATGAAAAAAATAAAATACATAAGAGATTATAATAGTATATAATTAAATACATTTTTTTTTTCTTTTTTTCATGGGACTTGGGGCGGTAGTCCATTCCCCATATTGACCCCCCTAACTTGTTAATTGAGCTAGTTGGCACCATGGTTGGCATGTTTACTTATGATTAGGCTTTCTAGTCCATGTTAGACATCTTGTTTGTAGCATATCCAAAGTCTAAAAAACCATGAATCTGGTGTTAAGTGTAGGGCCAATTAAGTCGGGAGAGCTGTCACTGGGTTGGTTCTGCCCGACTGCCCGAACCAAATCAAATTAAGATTGCCTCGATTTGGATGTATTTGATTTCAAATTTGGACAAACATTTACTGCACTACTACAAACCCTGAAAAAAAGATGTATTCGCAAGCGATAACTTGAAGAAACAAATTAAAGTCTCACAAATTGTTTTCACAAGTAAGGGTGTAAATCAGGTGGGCTGGGCTAATTTTGAGATCAATCCAGGCCCAATCCTATGAATTTGACATGGGCTTCAGCGGTTGAGCCCAAAGTCAAGTCAAATATGTTCAATCAGAGTCCAGACCACATTAAAATTATTGCAATTCGTATATTGGATCGGGCTTGAGCTATATAAGGAATAGGCCAGGCCCAGTCTGAAAAATAAAAATTCCAAAGTTCGGCCAAAGACTAGCCCGAGGACCGACAGACCACAAAGTTTATTATAATAAAGGCAGCAAACAGCCAAACACACAGTACAACTGTCAAAACATCCCACCTCAATTGAAGCCTTTCGTGTTTGAGTGTGAAAACGCTGAGGATTGCACAAAAAATAGCTGTTTGATTAGGTAAAGCAGCTAGCATTAGTCAAATCTTAGTTTCGCTTTCATCATGTTCACATATTTGAAGTTTAAGCTTTCATTCTGCCATTAGTGGCCTTAGTGGGGGGCTTCCTTTCAAGGTTTAAAATAATATGGAAGGTTCTATTCTTTCATTAAAAGAAATCGACAAAGTAAGGAAAGAAATCACCAATCAAGTGGTGGATGGATGGAAAGAAAGAATATGGTGGATCACCGATCAATACAAATTAGGTTAGACAGTGTTACAATCAAGGTATGAGGAAAACATGAATGAAAATCTTACACGTGGCAAATTATATGACAGCCCTTGCTTCAAATGTTTGTCCCATCTTTTCTTAATTTGGTTTATCATAACGATATTAATTTAGGCGCATATGGCAGGCCCCGGATTCTGCCATGTGGCATCAGTCAGATAAAATCTTGGTCGTACATCTCTAACTGTTTCTAACCATTCTATGGCAAGGTCAGCAATAAAAGGGGGTGCCCAGTTCAAAGTAAAGTTCTAAGTCCTCGTTTCAAGCCTCCTGAATAACTTGACCATCGGAGTCTCCGCTTCTGGACTAACACAACACGAGGCCTCTGACATGTTTTCTTCTCCTACTCACAGGTTGGACCCGTTGGCCTCAGACGTCAGTAAATTTCCCTTGTTGCCCTTAGTCCCATCTTTGGCAGCAATAAATATAATGCAACTAGTGCTAGATATAGAGAGAGAAATAGTTCTCTATATTATCTATCAAAGAAAAAGATTTAAAGAATTTTAACTACATTGGGCTCGGAACCTTGGACCCATTATTATTTTGGAAGTAAATAAAAAAATTATTAAATTATTTAATAGAAGATTATATATATATATATATTCGAGCTGGCTTGCGAGCCTCACGAGTCGAACTCTATTAGGCTCGAGCTCGGCTCGTTTAATAATTGAGCCATTAAATTGGGCTCGAGCTCAACTAAAACCGAACCGAGCCGAGCTCAAACAACTCATAAAAAACTCGATTCATTGCCACCACTGATACCGAATAATATTCTATTCAAACAGAAGACTTTGTTGATTGCTGCACAAGTTCATGAGTCAAATTATCAGACAACCGGCCGTTTCAACCTAACAAAATATCAAAGATTAAACAAAGAAACCAAGTAAAGATACGTTTAAAGTAATAATAATAATATACTTAATGCTTGAAATCTTCCAAAAGTGTGAAAACCAAGACTATGGTGACCTCCTACGCTCATTCATATAAACATTTCTACGTCCAGTGTGTGTGTTCCATTATTTCATATTTTCATGTGTTCTTTCTACATATAATAATAATAGAATTCTGCTACAAGCAAAGTTCTACCCATCAGCGGTTCTTTTGAAGGAATTGTAATTTAACGTGTGCAATTATTCCAATATATTAAACCACAGCTAAGGGTGTAAATAAATAGTGGCAAAACTTTGTGTAATTCCTAATAAGTAGTGTTAGAGAATAAAAACTATTTAAAGACTTCATCAAACAACTTTAGGTTTGAATGATTCTTTGAAATGGTATCAGTTTATTTGACTAAGTGGTCTAATGTTCGATCATCGTCTCTTATTATAATCATCTAAATTTCAAATACAAGGTATAAATGGGTTTATGCACTTTCATGTAAAGGAGTCATACCCTCCCAGAACAGCCACATGTTCTACATCCAAACACTCTGACCTAACAAATTGATGTCAGAAGTCAGCATAAGCATATTATCTTTAACCATATGGTTTGCAATTTTATTATTTTATATAAAAATTAAGACTATTTTACTTCAAAATTTAATGCATTTCCCTATGAATTAAACAACAAATTATATTGACTTACTTTGCTTAGACATTAATGTCTTACATAGGCATCAAACTGAGAAGGTGACCTCATAACAGTACTTGACAAGAGTCAAGAGCATTGGATGTTTGAACTTTTAACTCTACTCAAATGAAAATAACTTTAATCCTTTTAATCACATTTTATGTCTTGTAAAAAATCTGAAGATATTCAAGCTTGAGGATTTTGGACCATTTCTAATAAAATGGCTTAACTGAATGACTTATTACTTTGTCTTCAAGTGGACTAGTGTAAGAGCAAGGATGAAAAGCAAAAATAAAGTTACTCTGATTTAATTTTTTATGACTTTTACTAAAATCAAGACAAATATTCACTTTATATATTATAGATAAATCGATTGAAAGAACATTTGATGCAACCATGGTTTAGGACTCAGTTGCAACGCCTCAATTAATCAAACATGGAGTCATTAGCGACTGAAATATAAAGCGGTTGACATGAAGTTTTGAATTTATTTCCTTAATGACATGTTGTTCATGCTTCATTGTGGGGTTGTAAGGGAGTGCTGCAATGCAGCAGATGTAATAAAAAATAAATAATAGAACATTTTAGGATATATAGTCAATCTATATAACTTCACTAAGGAATTTACAACATCATTAATAACTTGTTTCCTAAAAAATGGAACAACTAATTCGGTTCGGCCACTTAAGAATAGCTCTTGATTCATTATATTTTAGTATAGAAATCAAGAAAAGGATTTTTTTTTAAATATCAACAAGTATATGAAAGATTAAAATAGTTAAAATAATAAATCCATTTATGTGCTATATCTTTGACTTAGAGAGAGAGAGAGGGGGATGTAAAGTCAAACCTAATAGTACTAATTTTTATATTATTAGAGGAAAAATGATACAAAACCAAGAAAAGGATCCTTTGTCACATGGAAGTCTTGAAATTTGAAGATGACATTGATCTTATTAGAATAGGTTGTCTCGATTTAAAAAGTACCACAAAGTACATACACCCAAACAGAAAAAAAAGAAAGGAAAAAGAAAAATAAAAGCTCTAGGGAGATGGTAATTAATTAATGTCAATTAGGGGATGTTTTTTTTTTTTTGGATTTGGAGAGGAGGAAAGTTGGTTAATGGGATTTTGGTTCCTATTGACCAAGAATCCCGTGTTCCTTTTTTAGTTTTATGTGGGGACCAGGGAAAATTTATTTTCCTAGGTATCACTTACCTAGAAAATTGATACTCATCTCATAGGTGGGTAAATAACTTTTTCACATAGAGAGAAAGTTGAAAACACTTGAATGGGACAAAAATGACCCTTTTAATAATAGATTTCTATGATTAAAATGGTCATTGTCTTATTTACGTGAGAAATAAAAGAACACGGATAAGTGCACTTATTTGGATAAATGTTTTCTAAGAAAAACTTACACAGACAATTGCATTTACCCGGATAAATAACTTACCGAAAAACGAATAAGGCCTTAGTGTTTGCATATTTATTAGGGTAATATATTATTTTATTTGCTAAATTAAACTTACTCATTGAGATATATCATAGTGCATGCATTGACCTCCCTTTCCCTTCAATTAATGAAAAACTCCATGTGGCATAAACTTCTTTTTAATCTTCCCTCTATTGTTGAATATTTGACAAATATTATTATCTAAATTGGTGAGTCAAAATGACCCATATAGAGGATTTGTACTCTCACCATTTGTTGTAACTATATGTTTCTTTTTATTTTATTTTTTTATATATTGACACAAGAAAATGAGATATTTCTATTACTTCTAGAATGCATCTTTAACCAATTCAAAGATTTTTCGGCCATGGAGAATTTTGGAAGAACACCAGGATAAACTCATATTTGAAAGAGTTGTTTAGGTTGGATTCCGGAATCTAGACTCCGAAATGATGCAACAGTTTAGGTGGTTAAATACCATGATACTTAAGAGCCCTGAGAGACTGTTTTAGGTAAAACATCTCTAATGGTTGAACGCGACACTAAATTTAAATCAACTACATTTAGGATTTAACCTTAATATCTGATAGAGGCTCTTATGGTAACCGGTAAGACACCCACACGTGGCTGAGGGCGGTGTACAGTGCAGATCCAATAAGTGGCATTGCCAATGGTACGATTGCGCGTATTGACCTTAGATGGCTGCGCAAGCAAGGCTGGACTGCACCCTAGCCATCTCCACACACTTACCTTTAGGTGACCTCAAGTATAAATAGGGGATGACTACCTAAGGTAAGGGATCTGGACACTCACTACTCTAAGATCCTTAGCTTCTTGGTGACCTCGTCCGAACTATTCTATTTAGGCTTCATTTGCCTTTTTTATTATGTTCTTAGTAACTTAATCGTCGGAGTCTCTATCCTCAAGATAACACTTGGGGCCTCCAATATCTTCTTTCTCTCTGCAGGACCAACCTACAAGCCCTCGGACTCATCAGCCTGCCCGTTCCAGGCAGCAACAATTGGTGATTAAACTTGAATTTGGACTGGATGGGTCCAGTCCAAAACCGGTCCATTGACACTCATAACAGCAACGGAATTCTTCTCATGATCATAACGCCATCCACAAACAAAAGGCGATTCAACTTGCAACCATTTGAACCCAACTTAAAACCATGAAGTTGATGAGAGTTGAACACACCCAACAACATGCGAGAATCGAGATGGTACCTTCATCTCCTAGATGAAGAGGTACGGAGACAAAGGGACACCTATGTCGAATCCCTCTTTAAGAAATCTCTACAAAATAAAGCAGATCTGATTGTTCTCATCTCCGACCATGCTTTTAGTAGTGAGGTAGTTGGCTAGTTGCTGCTGTCTTGTGTCACAGCGAAAGAACCATTAATCTGAAAGCGGCTATTAGGGATAGCTAAAAGTCAAAGACGTTGTTTATCTAAAAAAAAGTCAAAGCGGTTGGTTTGTACCACGTTTTCTCCCTTTTCCCCTTTCCGCAACTCTTTTTTTGGTTGCGTCAGCATTCATTGAATGGTCCATAAAGGGAACCATCTCACCATTAAATTGGTGCCAAACTGCCAACGGAACCATTAAGATGCCAGGTAGTGTCACGTGCGGGTCACCGAGCTCCCAACTCCTCCCAACAAATAACGCACATAGAAGAGCGACTTGGGGTCGTGTCGTGCAACGCGAATTCGCAATTATTAATCCAACCCGGTAACTCGCCAACAATCGGGTGTATGGGTTTTAATTTGTTGGATCCGTTTTGCAGCTTTCGCTGGTCGCTACCTCGCCAGAGGTATAGCCTATAGGTTATCCCAAATTCATTGGTTAACTTAAATCCTTCTCAAATTGTTTGAAAACCTATACAAGTAATTGACTCGTGAGTTGAATCAACGAGTCAAAATGTAGTGATGACAAGTATAATAGTATAAATATAATTGCAAAAAAAAAAAAAATCTCTCATAAATTCAAAAACAATCATAGTATCAGAATTATTGACAAATTAGTCCAATTTGGTCGAGTTTGCCCATTCAGCCGAATTTTGTATTAACTCATCAAACTTTGAAAAGTATTACTCATCATGTGACAGGTCTCTTTACGGCTTTACCCTAATCAAAATGTAACCCTTTTATCCTTTATTTATCCATGAACTGTTGAGCTTTCTGCCATGTTCATTCCTTTTATGATTATAATTTCAGCCCTTATGTAATTCACCACCCAAGTGAGAGTGCCTACACCAGAAATCAACATGTCTTAGGTCCGTTTGGTTCGCAGGAATAGGGGTTTGGAATTGGAATCGAAATTGTTGATGCTTGGATTGGTCGAGATTAATAATGTTAATTCGCTCCTAAGCTGAGCTGTGAGGTGTTCGAAGTCGAGGTGTTTGAGGTGGCCGGGGGCGATTAGATCGACCTTGCGAGGCGAGAGAGCTCGTCAGAGGCCCCAGGTTGGCACCTAAGGCGGAAGCTCCAACGGTCAAGTTAGTAATAGGAGGTGGAAGGTGGATGAGGTCTTGGGTGCGGGTACTAAAGACGAGGCCGCTAAAGAACATGAGATCTCAGAGAGCAAGAAGAGTGCTTGAGAGCTAAGTTTTGAGATCTTTTACCTTGTGGGGGTCACCTCTTATTTGTACTTGAAGCTGCCAGGGGGTAGGTGACCTCGGATGACTTGGATGCAGTCCGTACCGAGGGCGCGATCGTCTGGGAGCGCCAGGTGAGGGCGCAAGATTGGCTCTGCGAGGCCTGCCAAGCCTAGCCTAGCATGCGCCCTGATTGGTGTAGATTGGTTCCACTATGTGCTTCGCCGCTTGACACGTGTAGGCTCGCCATTAGCCTAGCCGAATGTGCCTACATCATTTGCCCCCCCCCCTCCCTTGGTAGGCTCAGAAACGGGGTGCCAACCCAATGCCTCTAACGAGTTTTCTCCCCTCGCAGGATCGATCTACCTACCCTCGACCACCTCAGACACCTCGACTTTGGGCACCTTGTGCCTTGGCTTAGGAGCGAACTGACAGTGTTGACCTCGACCAATCCGAGCATCAACAGGAATAATGAGCCATTCTGATTCTAATTGATTGGTTGGACGGAATTGGAATCCCATTCCTATTTTTGATGGAATGGCATTCCACCATTTGAGGGAATGGCTATTCCCTCTTCCCTTGAGAATGAATTCTCATTCCAGCTTATTTTAATTCCCATTTTGATTCTTGTGTGAACCAAACAGATTATGGGAATAGATCATTCTAATTCCGATTATGAAGGATTTTGATTCCAATTTGGATTAAGAGAATATATAGAGTTCTATCCCAAGTTAATCTCTTACTTTAACGGGGAACTTTTATTGAAAATGAAATTCAGATAATTCTCTACCAACCACCTTCAATAACCCTCTAATAGCCAAATCATGTAAAGAGAATAGAGGTGTGAGGAAGGTTGTTTGTTTGGGCTCGACCCTACCCAAAGTGCTGAGACAGCTGGGACTAACACTTCAACTCCGATCCAACCCCACATATATTTAATTATATGTATTGTATATATATGTGTGTGTATGTATGTATGTATGTATGTATATTGCATATATTTATATTACAATATATAATTGATACAACATTTTACATTATATGATATATAAAATAAATTTTGTGTACATATTATATGCCATATAATATAAAACATTATGCACATGTAGGGTCCGCTTGATTTGTAGTTGGAATCAGAATTGGAATGGTCTATTCCCATAGTTTGTTTGGTTCAAATAGGAATGCGAATGGGATTTCATTCCCAAGGGAGGGCAAGGAATGGCCATTCCTTCAAACGGGGATGCCTTTCCAGCAGGAATGGGAATGAGATTCCGATTCCGCCCAACCAAACAGTTGGAACCGGAATAACCCATTCTGATTCCAATTCCAGACCCTTATTCTTGCAAACCAAATGGGGCCGCAATATTTTATACATAAAAAAACATAGGCTTGACTTGGTTCAGACTTGTGTAGGCCTAGGCCCGAGCTTATTTTTCAGGCCCAAAACCCCGGCCAGGTCGGGTCCAAGCCTAGGCCTTAGCTATAGCCCTCTTGTCATAGGTACAAAGCCTGGTTCGGGCAACCCAGGCCATGAACACCCCTACCCTATACTTAAGGGAGATACTAGCACTCACCACCACCAAACTTTGTTTTGCAACTAGAACCCTTATACTTCTAATTTCCATCACTTTGCTCTTAATGGGTTAACATGGTTAGTAGGGGTGGATATGAGCTGAGCCAAACTGAATATTTGGTTATTAGAGCTTGACTTGCCAAAAGAGCATGAGGCTCAAGCTGGAGCTTGAGCTTGATTCAAGCTAGAGACTTGTACTTGAATTCAGTTTGTTTTAAAAGTTCATGTGTTTGAACTTGACTAGCTTGAGCTCGATTGTGTATATATAAGTTCAATTAGGCTTGCGAGCCTTATGAGCTAAGGTTCATTGGGCTCAAGCTCAGCTAGATTAGCAAATGAGCCTATATATTGAGCTTGAACTCAGGTTGGAGTTGGCTTAAACTGAGACAAATCAAGCTTTTCACAAAGTGAAACTTGAATAGCTCGTAAAAAGTTTGATTTGTATACACTCCTAATAGTTAAATGGTGAAAGTGAAACTACTAATTATCCCTTCAAGATTTTTATTGGCTAACAATAAATGCAACCAAATCATATGCACCACTAGGAGAGTAGGGGTGCAAATGGACATGATCATGATTAGATCCCAATTTAAATTGGATTGAATTCGGATTTCCCTCAATTGGATTTTCAAATCAGATCAGATCAAAGAGTAGGATTTGATTAAAAATTGGATTGAATTCAGATCACCCCTAATTCGATCCAATCTGATCATATATATACATACATAATATACATATTGTTTATTTGTTTATGAATATATTTGTATTGCATTTTTGTAATTTTTATATTATTTATTTTTTATAAAAGGATATGCATATATATAATAAAAATAGTTGAAAAAATTGTATTTTTTGTTTTTTCTTTATATATACTTTATGTTTTTTTTTCCTTTTAACAATTTGTTAAATTTTACATAAATTAAATTGGATTCGATTAGATTTGGATATCCAACATTATATCACTAGCGAATTCAAGTTACCTTGTGAGATTTGATACGATCAGATATAAGATTTATATTATTGGAACGGATTCAGTTATACTTCGATTCAAAATTCAATCCAATCTATTTGCATCCCTATAGAAGAGCACCGCATGTTTCACTTCAGGGCAGTTCATGTCACATTGGAGGGCAATTGGGTAATTTTGCAAAATGACTTGAACATACTGTAACAGTTACCTAGTACACATGGACTAACCTGATTGGGCCACTAACTCCTACGGGTGCATTGCGGGCTAATGGCCAACCATGTAGGATTATCTCGAACATTATGAATAGAGAAGGTGGACGGACCTAGAGAGCTGGTACGGGATCCATTACTCCGATGTCTAACACCTCTCTCCTCTATAAATAGGTAATCCACCCAAGCTACCTCACACTCTCATTCTCTCGTCTATCCCTTTGAGTACTCTCACCATTCTCACTAGCCCTTACACACACCTTGGTACATTTCACACATCGGATTTCCCACTGAGCTCATTAGCTCCTCAACATTTACAATTCCGCAACCATCGCCGAAGATTCGACCTCGATGATCCATTTTGAGGCCTTTGATGTTATATCTGTAATTGCGGGTTGAACACTCACGTGGAATCTGGATCACCAGTCAACAAAACACGTTCAAACCCTTTGCCAACATAATCTCACACCGTATGTTCCATACCTGGCGGGTCCCACTTTTATGGTGGGTCTTAGTCTTATAGTGAGATGTACGTTATTAGATCAAATTGATAGAGGGTTGGAACATGTTTTGTTGGTAGAAGATCTCTAATTTCTTATCATGAGGTCTTCAGTTAGGGGTGTATGATTTGGTTAATTGGATCATGGGCAATTTTTGTAAATCGAACCGGTACCATTGGTTTTTTCATTTCTTCAAACCGAAATCAAATCGGTACCACCGGTTAATTGGTCCATCGGTTTTGGTTTTTGACTGGTTTGGTTTTTTATATTTATAATATATATTATATAAATATATGTATAATATTATATTATAAATAATAAATAATAAATGATATATAATATATTATAAATATTTTAAGAATATATAATATTATTAATATAGTATATGTATATATTTATATATATAATGAATATATATTTATACATAATATATAGAAAAATACGTAACATATATATATATATATATATATATATATATATAATATATTGGTCGGTTCGATTAATCACCATTTTTTTAGGTTAACCGAAAATTGAACCGATCATTCGGTTTTTCAAAAATACCAAACTAAAACTGAATTGATCGATTTGATTAACCGCATTTTACGATTCTATTTTCTCCATTCGATTCAATTTGGTTTTTCGATTTTTCATAAACACCCCTATTTTCAATCTAGCTTTCCGATCCTATTCTTGTCATTGGGCCCGACATCAACAACATTACAACAACAATGATGAAAAGTATAAACATACCCATTATAAAGCATGGTATTGAAAATCAACTGTTCAAGGAGTTGAAGCCGGTCATTCAATAGTAATTCCATAGAAGGTATAAATTGCTACCAACTTTTGTTGATTGAAATATGCAAAAATTAGTGTTTAAAAATTAAGGGTAGTTTTGGGTTTTAAAATATATAAACCTGCATAAGATAATTACATGAGAATATTCCATGTGATTAATTGATGAAATGGAAATAAAAGGGGTAGAGTGCTGAAATTCATTAGGTTGTGTTAGGTTGCAATGCTAATTTATTTGTACTAATTTAAAATTATGGAAGTGCAAATGATTTTAGTGTAAATTATGATTTATTTTTATTTTAAAATTTACATTATTTTGTTTGATTGCAATACAAATGAAATAAAATAAGACCTAAAGCAGAATAAAATAAAACACAAAACAAATTTAAATTAGAATTTGCAATATTTTCAATTACACTCCCAAACATTTGTACTAATACAAATACAATTGCACTGCAATCAAGCATAGCCTTTGTGTATAGGGAGGTTATTATCACAAAACAAAGTTCAAGGAGCCAAGTTACAACCCTTAAAGAGTGGGTGTTTGTAATAATTTATCCAACCTTAAATATTCTAACAACTGTTTGCAAGCATTTGCACTGTTTAAAATATTCTAATTTAACTTTTATGGCCTGTATGTGAAGCCAAAACAAGATGTGCTTAAAAACCCCATAGACCTGATCCAACCCGTCTTACCCATCCTTCTCCGATTCCTCTTAGGGTGAGAATTTGGTTTATTCGATTAACAATGGAATCAAATAAATTGAAATGAAATTAACTGAATGCTTAAGATGAGAAAATTAAATAAGTTAAAACGGAAATTAATAACCAAATTGGAAAATTTGATTGCATTTTCATTTAAACTTTAATTTTATTATATATTGAATATATTAATATATAATTTATTGTATATTTATTATAAGGGAAAATTTATGATACTAGAAAGACATAATATTGGAAGAGCTTTGATCAATGAAAGCACCCTATGAATTTTGATGAATATCACTTAATTGGTCACTTTTTTTATTATAATATTATTTGGGGCCTGGAATGGAACCATCGACCTATTGATCCGTTGACTCGGTCCCTAGTCAACAACTGTTGAATCGGTCAACAACTCATTGACTTGAATGGTCGAACCGTTGATCTATTGAATCAGTCAACAACCCATTGACCCAGGCGGTTGAACCATTGACCCATTCAATGGTTTTTGGTCATTTTTTTTATTTATTTTTTATTTTTTGTTGTTAGAACGGGCTATCCATTTGAACCGAACAGTTGAACCGTCAACCCAAAAACCGATGGCCAGAACGGTTCCATTTTCAGGTCGTATGAGTCACATGTTCGAATGATGTAACATGAATGGTATTGCTTAGTGGACCTCACACACTCAATTTTTTGCCTGTACTTTTTTTTGTCAAAACGGGTCATTTGTTTTTTGATTTTTTAATTGGGAACCGTCTAGGAAACCAGTTCCATTTTACCCCAATCTTAGTCCCTGGCCAAAAATCGTTGAATCGGTCAACAACCCATTGACTCGAGTGGTTGAATCATTAACCCGTTGACCCGTTCATTAGTTTTTGGCCATTTTTTTATTTTTTTATTTTTGTTGTTAGAACGGGCCGCCCATTTGAAACCGACGGTCGAACTGTCAACCCGAAAACCGATGGCCAAAACGATTCCATTTTTGGATCGTATGAGTTACACACTCAAATGACATAATACGTATGATACTGCTTAATGGACTTCACACACTCAATTTTTTGCTTGTAATTTTTGTTGTCAGAATGGGTTGTCCGTTTGAATTGGATGATTGAACCGTCAACCCAAAAATCGGTGGCCATAATGACTCAATAATTTTTTGCTTGTAATTTTTTGTTTCCAGAACGGGCTGTCTGTTCGAACTGAATGGTCAAACCGTCGACCCAAAAACCGGTTGCCAGAACGGTTCTATTTTCAGGTCGTATGACTCACACGCTCGAATGACATAACACATATGATACTACTTAATGGACCTCACAAACTCAAATTTTTTGCCTATAATTTTTGTTGTTAGAATAAACCGTCCATTCGAACGAGATGATCAAACCATCAACCTGAAAACTAGTGGCCAGAACGGTGTCATAATTTTTGTTGTCAAAATGGGTCATCTGTTTGAATCGGACAGTAGTACCATCGGTTGTCAAAACATTATTAGCAACAATTATCAATAATAGTAAGTAATTATAGTATTTAATTAAATAATCATTAGTGATAGTTTTAATAATATTATCTAGTTATTTTTAATATAACAATAAATATTCATTAAATTAATAATTACCAAAATTAAATTAAATTAACATTATTTATCAGTAATAGTCAGTAATTATAGTATTTTATTAAATAATCAATAACAATACTTTTAATAACATTTTAAATTCTTTTTAATATAACAATAATTACTAAATTTATTAATAACAATATTTATAATTTTAATTTAAAGTAAAACTAAAGTAAATATCCATTTATTAACAATATTTATAATAACAATAATTATTAATTATAATCACTAATTTTATATTTATTAAATTACTGTAATAATAAGTAATTTAATAGTATTTATAATTTTAAAGTAAATATCTAGTTATTAACAATATTTATAATAGCAGTAATTATTAATTATAATTACTAATTATATATTTATTAAATTACTGTAATAATAAGTAATTATTAAATTATAGAAATTAATTAATATAATAATCAATAGATTCCATTAATTAAATTACATTAATTAAATTGCTCTTACACTCGCACGAATAAATTCCTTTTCCTGCACGGAGAGAGCAGCCCTATTGTATTAATATATAATAAAAGTTATATAATGTTATATAGTATTTATTATATAACATATAATGAAATTTTCGGTTAACTGAATTTTAATCTGAAAGCCAAAATCGAAATTGAATTAACCAAGATATCGTATTAACTTAACCGAAATTCCCTATAACCCAAATTACCGAACCGAAAAACCGAAACCGAATTATGTTTTGATTTTCGGGTTTTTCGGTTCTACCCGAATCATTCTAATCCCTAACTCCTCTACTGCTGTCCCGCAATCAACCTCTCCCGGGTTCACTAAACCGACGTCAAGTCGGTGGATAGCTTCCCCGGTCAACAAAACTGCGGCACAACCAAAATTCATGCCTTCAAAGCAAAAACAAGGCTAACCACCTTCAGCCATATCTCCTCTTCCATCCATCGCCTCTCTCTCTCTCTCTGCATGGAATCCATCTTTCTATCCATTGCCATCCTCCTCTTAACCTCCGCATTTCTCCCCGATCTCTCATTCTCCGGCCCCGTCAACTCAGTTTTCATCTACCCAAACTTCACAGCTTCAAATCTTCATTTTGTCGATAGCAGCGGCACTTTCTTGGTCTCTCGCAATGGAACTTTTGCAGCTGCCATCTACAACCCAGAAGGACAACGGACACGCTTCTACTTATGCGTCCTCCACACAGCATCCAACACCATCATCTGGTCAGCCAATCGCGACTCCCCCATCTCCAATACCGGTGTACTGAACCTAACTGTCAATGGACTCAGCGTCGTTAGAGATGACGGCACTCAAAAATGGTCAACGCCGCCGCTGAAGTCACTAGTCACCGCGTTGCAGCTTCTAGAGACCGGTAACCTCGTTTTACTTGATCAATCTAACAACCCTCTTTGGCAGAGTTTTGATTATCCCACTGATACGTTAGTCACCGGACAACGCTTCCCAGTCGGCGCTTCGCTGTCCAGCCCAGCATCGGATGATGACTTGTCGACGGCATATTACCGGTTTATAATAACAGATACTGATGGGTTACTGCAATGGAATGGCCTAACGTATTGGAAACTGTCCATGGATCCAAACGCGTATACTAATTCCAATTCTGCGGCAGCTTATATGATGATGAACAACACCGGTCTTTACCTGTTCAGCAGCGATGGACAGGTTGTTGTGGTTCAGGTTGGCCTTTCTCAGGCAGATTTTCAGATTGCAAAGTTGGATTATGGAGGCTATTTTATTGTGCAGAGTTACTCCAGTACTAGTACTGGGTGGAGGAAGGAACTTGTAGCGCCGGAGTTCTGTCAAATTCCATTCGCCTGCAATAGAAATGGCCTGTGTACAGAAAACTCTGAATTGAGTACAGGTAGATGTTCATGTCCGCCTGGCTTTCGCTCCGACTCACATAACCAACCATGCTTGCCTGCAGAGAGTTATCTTACTCTCCCTTCTGCCTGTAACTCAACGGACAATGGAAACACCATTCAATCCAATTCGTCGACTGTTTTGTATAAGATGCTCGGCGTAGGTATAGACTACTTCGCCAATAATTTCGTGAAGCCAGCAGCTTATGGACTAAATTTAACGGCTTGTCAAGATCTCTGCACCAAAAGCTGTTCTTGCTTGGGCCTATTCTATGACAATTCTTCTTATTCCTGTTATTTGATCAACGACCTTTTGGGGTCCCTTATGTCGAATACTGAGGGCGACACAGATCGATTGGGTTACATTAAGACACTGGTCGGATCCTTGTCGACAAACCCAGATGAGAAAACCCTCTTTGACAGTCAGAGGCAAGAGCTTCCATTGGTCGCACTGGTTCTCTTGCCTGCAACTGGGTTCTTTCTGTTGGTGACGCTTCTGGTTCTGTGCTTTCTTTGGTGGAGAAGACGCTCGCTCACCAAAACTTCTTTAATGAAAATAGGCAGCTTGGATTCTCTCTCTTCCGAAGAAGAGCTTGAAGCATTTTCAATCCCAGGCTTACCTGTGAGATTCTCTTACGAAGAGATTGAGGCAGCAACTAATAATTTCAGTGAACATATTGGAGCTGGCGGATTTGGAGCTGTTTATAAGGGTACCTTGCCTGATGGGACCCTCGTTGCCGTGAAGAAGATAAACAATTTAAGCGTCCAAGGGAAGAAAGAATTCTGCACAGAAATTGCTATAATTGGAAACATTCACCACGTCAACTTGGTGAGACTGAGAGGCTTCTGTGCCCAAGGAAGGCAGCGGCTTCTGGTTTATGAGTACATGAACCGTGGCTCTCTGGACAGGATTCTCTTTGGCAATGGACCTGTGCTGGAATGGCATGAGAGGGCTGATATAGCACTCGGAACGGCACGGGGCCTTGCATACTTGCACAGTGGATGTGATCACAAGATCATCCACTGTGATGTAAAGCCAGGGAACATTCTCTTGCACGATCAGTTCCAGGTAAAGATATCTGATTTTGGACTTTCCAAGCTTCTGACCTCTGATCAGTCCAGTCTCTTCACTACAATGAGAGGGACACGCGGATATCTTGCTCCTGAGTGGCTTACTGGCACTGCAATCTCTGACAAGACTGATGTGTATAGTTATGGCATGGTTCTGCTTGAAATTGTGAGGGGAAGGAGGAATTGTTTATTGAGAACAAGGAGTTCTTCTAGCATTGAGAATGACAATGTCAGTGGTCTGTCATCTTCATCATCATCTGCAATTGGGTCGGTTTATTTTCCATTATTTGCACTGGGGATGCATGAAGAAGGAAGGTATTTGGAGCTTGCAGACCCGAGGCTTCAGGGGCGAGTGACAGGTGAAGAGGTGGAGAAGCTTGTGCGTGTGGCCTTGTGTTGTTTGCATGAGGAGCCAGCTCTGAGGCCGAGCATGGTGAACGTGGTGAGCATGCTGGAAGGTGGGATCCCATTGGGTGAACCAAGGCTCGAGTCACTGAATTTCTTGCGATTCTATGGCCGACGGGTTGCCGAGGGCTCAAGGATGCAGGGATTTAATGCAGTGTTCGACTTCATGCTTTATCCACAAACAAGTACAACCAGTGGCTCACACGCCTCTTTTTCTAACCTGTCATCACAGCAAGTCTCTGGTCCAAGATAGCTCTGGTGAACAGTGAGTGTGGTGATTATATCTCAAAGTCTAATGGGTCTTTCCATAGATTTCCGTTTAATTGTTTCAGAGGATTCTGTATAGGAGGTTTCTTGGCTGTAGGAGAGGAGACAAGCTAAAAATCAAGCTTCTTTTGGGACATCATCTTGTTCCCTTTTGTCCTAGACATATTTCCAGCATCTGTATTCCAATCACTTCACAGAGCATGTGGGTTTTTGATTGTAAATAATTCTTGTTTCAATATACTAAGAATTAGCTCAGTGACTTCAGTCTCATGTACTCTTCTTGGTTTATTTAATGGATAAAAGTTATATTCATCCAATCAGAAAGTACCCGATAATCTTCAACTCAAAATGATCTTATCTGGGGTTCTCTGCCCCAACCTCAACACTCGAAATTAAGTTGAATTTGTGTTCTGTCTATCACAAAATAAACAAGAATCTGGGGCTCTCTGCCGAGTTCGGCTTTAGTCAGGGCAAAGCCCGTTAGAACGGTGTGGGCACAGCCTTAACAGTGAAATAAACAAGCATCTGGGGCTCCCTGCTCAAGACAGCCCCTAAGCCGCGTTGTATAGGCTAATGCATTGCTTAATGTTCAGACTGTGAAGCTGCTCATACAACAGTAATGTCCTAATTTTCTTAAATCATCTTTTCACTAATCTCAGCTTGATGTGCTTTGGATCTCTGACATCCTTTTTATGTTTAGAAGTTCTTTTTTTTTTCTTTTTTCAATGCTCATCTATTCTACCCCTGTGAGCAAGCATTAATAGCCTTGTCTCTAATGCATGTAAGCGGCCAAGCCGTCCAGCACTCCAGCCCAGACTACTGTTGAGCCATCAGTCAATTGAGTCATCATGGCCTTGCGTATGGTGCATCGTCCGATGCTCAGCAACAGTAAGTCAAGGTTTCACTTCAGAAACACCTCCTCCCCAAAACATTCCGACAGACACTCGATTCCCTCACCCAACTTCTCAAATTCTTTTCTCCAATCAAAGCCTCTTGCGAGCCGGAACTGGGTTGAGACACGGGTTCACTCGTTCCACCCATGGAGCTCTCCCCTGAGACAACCGAAGAGACGTTTAGTTTTGGAAGCAGTCATTCTTTTTGCATTCTTTATGATCCTTCTCTGCATTCACATCCTCTTATCTATCCTCCCGCCTGATTTCCCCCAGCGGTGGCATCGCCTCATTGTTTTTTCGGAGGAGATGGATGCCAGGGCCAGCAATTATCCTTCACATTTGTGGCAAGCCGTTGTGGCTTATGAGGATCGTCGATTCTTCCGGCATTGTGGAATTGATCCTGTTGGGATTGCTCGTGCTGTGTTGTCATTGTCTGCTAGCGGAGGTGGAAGCACCATCACTCAACAGGTGAATTCCTCTTCCCCAGTTCTATTTCTATTTTTAAGATGCAAATTGGAGGATGCAGAAGTGCATTTTAAATGTTTGCTAGAGAGGCAACTAATTACATGAATGTTTCGAGAAATCGATAAATCTTAGCTATATTTGTTGCTTTGTATTTCGACAGAAATTACATTGTGTTTGAAGTTAACCCACAATGAGCTTGCATGGTGGACTTGCCTTTCCTATTGCAATTACAGTTTTTGGTTCCAGGTGATAACTTCCAGATAAACAAATGTTCTTCATAAATGGACTTTGGTTTTCTGTTAATGAATAAGAACTTACAGAAGATGGGTTTCTTTTTTGAGCGAGCGTAAAAACTGCAATGTGGATAATCTTGCGTGGTTTTGCCTTTTCCGTATCAGGATATACAAGATGATGTGATTCTTGTTGGTGCTTTTTCTCCTTTTTTTTTTTTTTTAATTATGTTTGCACTTAACTGAAATTTTAACATCCCTGAGTTTAAAAGAGCAAGACGTCCTGTTGGATACTTTTCTTTTTACTTAATTTTGTTGTTTGAATTAAAAGCCAAATTTCAAGCTGGAACATTTAAGTTTTGGGCCTTTAGTTACTGTCTGGTGATGCCTTCCAGCTGATGAGAACTGAGTATTGGTTTTCTTTTTTTTTTTTTTTTTCTTTTTTAATTTGATTGGAACTTCGATGTACTTTGATTTTTGAGGAGGCTTGAAGAAGATGACAAGGTTAATGAGGGTTATGTGCATAGGAGAACTGGTAATGAATTCCATCTTAATTTCTCTGAGAAGGCATGATGAATTGGCATCTTCTTCAAGATAGGAGATGCCATCATTAGAAAAATACTCAAACTTGTTAGAAGAATATATATCATTTGTCATTCAATTGCAATTGTGTAATTCATAGTTTCATACTGAAAGATGTGGTGGACAAAAAACGAAAAAAGGTCGAAGGATGTGTGACATAATCCATCCTGTAATGTTCCTGAGGAGAAGATCTAAGAGAAAATGAAGTCAACAAACAAGTTGAAGAACCAAAATAACTAGTGCCTCAATTTAGAGTAGTTGTGGTATATATACTGGTTACTAGAGCTGAATAGATATAGATAAAGACAAAATTAAAATGAGAATTCAAAGAAATTGAAGACTACTCAACTCAACTAAACTCATTTGTCAAGTCAGCCTTAGTCCGGACTATTTGGAGTTGGCTACACAAATCCTGTCATACCCTCCTGTCATTGGTTATAAGTTGGAGTTTTCTGCTTCTAATGTTCAAGTGATTATAATTTTCTTGATTCTGCTGATCTCTTAGAAAGCTATGAGGTGTTGATTCCTAGGTTTGTTTCCAGGTTTATCCTGCATCATTTTGATACTAGAGACAGTTGATCTTACACTGAGCTATTGCTTGGTATTGATAAGGGTGTATTGCTTTGCGAGATGGTACAATCTCTGTTTCCAAAGCATTAGGATGCTTGGATCAAGTCAAAGAGTGGCCACTTTGAGCTTGGGTCCATATCCAGTCCACCCCTCCCAAGATCCTGGATATCCAGACCAACATTGGGTAATAAACCTTTATTTTGTTGCATCCAGTGAGTCCAAGATCACACAATTTGGACCAGTGTTTTAAAATGCACCCTACTGCACAGGCGAAGCACATTCCAAGGCATGTTCCTTGCCAGAATCCAGGTTCAGCTCCTCTCAAAATGTTCATGCCTAGTGTGACTAGGTGCATGCTTGGTGCGTCTTGCATCTCAGACTGACCAGGTGAAAGACTTGGGCTGCATTAGTCAGGCTGACCATCCTATTACATTTATGTAATTTGTGTTTCTTAATTTCATAAATGTTATTCTTCGTTTCTGATTAATAAAATACCTTTTAGCTTTAATCTGGTGTACAACAATTAATTGTAAGGCTTTGTTGATCATTCATCCCAATAGTTTGCAGAATGGACCAACATATTTCATATCATCATGCCACACAAGTCATGTATTTCTGAAATTTGGACTATCTTTGAAGCTTTTGTACTATACTGCTTTATGTGATGCCTAGCATGGTCACTTTGGGTGATGCACTACACTTATTTGTGATTAGTTTTATTCTAAGTCTTGTTAAAGAATAAGTTAGTTTCATAAATTAACACAAGCATAATTTCTTTAATTATTGATTATGTAACAGAATCTCTTTTTTTTTTGGTTTTTCTTATTATCCAGCAGTCCATGTTCAACTTCAACCCTTGTATTATGATCCATTAACCCTAACCTTGGGGCTAGCAGAAAGTCTTTTCTTAACTCATTTAAAATCTTAGACCAACCTACTTGGATGGCTGTTACATTATAGGTCAATGTACCCATTCTCTGGAAGGCCGGAAGAAGAGGGAGGGAGGGAGTGAGGGAGAGGGGAAGAAACTAGGATTAAAAAGCAGAGGTAAGACTTGGAGAGCTGGAAATGGAGAATGCTGATCAGAAGTCTCCACTCTTCCAATCAAAGTTTTTAATCATTCCTACCAGGTTTTTCAGGTACCCATTTTCAGGTTTTTATAACCTTATTTCTGAAATTAAATCCAAGTAAACTTAGTCTCAGACATTGAAATCCTAATTCTACTCCTGACTAGACCAGCCAAATTCCCAAGGTTCCCTAACATGTCCTACTTTAGAACATATCTGTAATTTGCTTTATACCATGGAGGCAACACATTTTAATAGAAATGTATCATCTTAACTTCCTCTAGCTATTAATAAATGAAAGGCAAGGTAACCTAGCAGTTCTAATCAAAACACTCTTGGCCCCATGGGTTAACTGTCATCTGCCCCTCAACAGTAACTCCAGCCAAAAGCACTGTAACTGATATAGGATCCCAATATATAACCTCTTCCCCACGAGGAGTGGCATAATACCAGTTGCAGGTGCAATATAATTCACAGACCTCACAAAGATGGGATATTATGGATGTTGATAATACTGGCTGTTTTGGATTTTGACACTAAGATTAAATTGTCAGGCATTATTTTTTCAATTATTCAGGGTATTTTAAACTTTTTGTCCTTTATTTGTATTCTTTTTTGAGAAAAAGTAGGTAATGGAGATTGGTTGCAAATGTCCAGAAAATCTGAATAATGGTTGTGGGGTTGTGGAATCAGAAACTTGACCATGAATTGCACACTTTGAAATGTAAGTGGAGACCTTTACTGCAGGAAAGTAGTGGAGTCGCTTAAGGTTTTCTCATTTTTTCTTTAACTTGATATTCCATTTCAGGTTGAACCCATACTACCCTCTATTTATGCACTAGCAAAACAATGCTATCATTGACATACAAATTCATGGAAGGGTAAATGCTAGATAAGTGATAATTAGATAATAGTCTTTCTTGATAAATAACTCAATTTTATTAACAACTAATGATGCACAGTAGAACATTGTGACATGTCCCTATTTACTGAGGGTTCTTTGTACCGTGTTATCAACAATCTCACCTTCATCACATCATAATCATCATCTCAGCTTTGTCCCAACTATATGGGGTTGGCTACATGAATCCTGTTTTTCCATTCCGTTCTGTTCAGTGCCATATCCAACTAATGATGCACAGTAGAACAGTGCCATATCCCAACTATATGGACATCAACAATCTCTAAGTTTTATGTTCCTTCCAAGATCTTATCTATCAAAGCCTTCAGAATATTTCAAAATGAAAACCCAATCAAGAAAATAAGAAGCCAATCTGCAGACAATGTGAAGGGTATCTCTTCCCATAAAGAAGATTCTTATGCTTCATTCCTTACAACTTTATCAGCAAACTAGAAATGGAATAACTGCAAGCAAGGCAAATGCTTTACACATTCGACCTGAAATTGTTGTCCATGCATGAAACCCCTTAAATATCAGGTTAGTTGAAGTTGAAATAGTTTTTCTTAAAGGAAGAGAAGTAGATCTCTGAGATCCCATTTGGGAGGGCTTCTGTGTTGATTGAGATGTGTTGACTGAGCTGCTTCAGAGAATAGCTTCACCGGAAAGTCAATTTTGTGGCTTCTGTAAGCCTATTTCTGACTTTCCAGATTTTCACAAACATGGCTTCGCAGCATTCCTGGTTTCTCAGCTCATGTAACACCAGAAGCCACTGTGTGAAAGCCTTTCCAAATGGGCACTATATTTTTTAAACCGACTGATGCTTAACAAGTTTGTGATTGTTGTCCACTTCTTGCACAAGAATCATCTACTTGCCATGCTGAAAGCTTGTTTTGAGTAAGAGTCAACTTTATCCAACAAAAATAGACATGCTAAAGCTGTGACTCATACAGAACTTGGTTCAGCTTGTTAAATAATAACTAACTTATCTTCACTATGTAATGCTGATAGCCTGATACTTGCCTTTGCTTCTATGTACCTTTGATGCCATGCATTCTGAATTAGATATTAAGGACTCTAAATACCCATCTTGTTCTTTTTTCTTGCTTTTAATGATGGGACAGCATGCATCTTGTTCTTTTAGCAGCTCTCCTTATAGATGTATATTCCTGGCTGTACATGATGTAAACATGTTCTATACATGTAAATATGATCTTTACAGGGAAAAATGTAATACAATACTTTAACTTTTCTCAAAAAAGAGAAAAAAAAAAGATTGAGAAGTTCAAACATTCAATGCTAACTGATGCTTAATGAGTAGGTAATTGCTCTTCTTATCTTGTGCATGACTTGTCTATTAGCCAAACTTAAACATCTTCCTATAAGGTGACCACGATCTGAACTACTATCCGTCAAAGCTAATGCATAAAACTAGTAAACCAGTTGGTTGTACCACCATTTGCATTGTTGTCCAAGACTTCTTGTTTCATGTTCTTAATTAAGTTGATGATCACATTCTTTGAAACAATCACATATGTTCAACTTCTAGGTACATGAGGTTTTGCTTTATTTCATTTCAAGGCTCTTCTTTTCTTTGAAATCCTTGATATCCTTTGTTGTAGTCTAATTAGTTCCGATTGCTTCATAGTCTCAAGTCTTTCTAATGTGACGTCCTTTGCTTAATTTTGTTTGACAGCTCGTGAAGAATACATTATTGAAAAATGAACGTACATTAGCAAGAAAAATCATTGAGGTTATTCTGGCACTTATACTGGAGAGGAAAATGTCAAAATGGAAGATACTGAACTCCTATCTGAGTAAGGTATAGTTATATTTCTGTACATAACTTGAGTTCATGCAGTCTCTACTTTGTTTTACATGGTGATTTTCTAGAACTTCTGTTGTATGTTTTCCAGGTGGGGCAGGTGTCAGTACTGTGCTTTATTGTCTTTTTTCTAGTTCTTTATGCTTCTTTATCAACAGCATGTGACATGGAATCTAACTAAACACTCTTTATCCATTTATCTTCTATGTTCAAGTGGAAAAAAGCTTCTTTTTTTATTGTGCAATAAGTTGTTTTATGAGTCAATAGCATTGCTTCTTCAAGTGGCTTTCATAATCCTTTTGTTTCTTGATGACTAGTTTATTGCATAGGCATTGTTGAAATCAAGGAAAACTGTTGTGATTTTGGGGGTGGGTTTAAGTTAGGCAGTTAAGGTGTTTCTTCCCTATATTATATCATTTATTTTAATAATATAATTGCATAATATCTTTAGGTGAAGATTAGGAAAAAAATTGCAAGTCCTTAGAAAGATATAATAGTAGGATGCATCTCTTTTTGCTTCCCAATCTGGTCAATTTATGCTATATGCCTCTCTTTAGTGGACTCCTGAACTGACATTACTATACATGTTCTTGTTGCCTAGTTTGAGTTCACATATTGTGCATGAATCTTCTTTATATATACTCTTCTCTCTGATTATATCACTAACATTGATTGTCTAAGCACTTGAAACTAATGCTGCATTTATTTCATGTAAAAGGGGTGAGAAACAAATTTTATGGCCTTTGTCTCCTTCAGTGATAGGGGAAGAAAACTATAAATTTGTGTTATCAACCCCTTTTAAAAAATAAATTTTATTGAGGAAATTTTTAAGATACATCAAGGTGGAAAACTTCTCCACCCTAAACAATCAAAAGATAACAATTTTTCCCAAAACATTTGATATCTAAAAGCCCCTTGTTTAGCTAGAGTATTTTCCATCCCATTATCAGTTCTCCTCACCCATTTAAAGGTGACAGTTAGTTCCCTTGTTATACTTTCAATCTCCTGAAAGGTGTGTCTATAGATCCAAGGGATTTGGGTATTACATCTTGTCCTGGAAATGACCACTTGAGAGTCCCCTTCCACCTCCAACTGATGGAACCCAAGCTGCTTTGCAAACATTACGCATTGGAGCATGGTCAATAACTCTATTGTCAACGAATCACTATGCTCAACAGGTCCTGAAAGTAAAGCTAGTAGTACCTTGTCCTCTGAATCACGGAAAACCCCTCCTAACCCAGCCACACTTCGGTTGCCTATAAAACTTCCATCAAAGCTAAGCTTTATAGAGTTGGTCGCTAGAGGTCTCCAATCCATGGTTATTCTTTCCTTTACTTGAGCTGAAAGTGCCACTTCCAGTTTCTCAAAATGTCATTCAATGAGAAGACTTTAAAGTTTTCCAAATTCTTCACCCAATATGCACAACTTTTTTTTTTATTGTGTCCAAGACTTCCATTTTGGATCGGCTCTTCTCATTGAAAATCCTTCCACTCCAAGGGTACAATTGGAATTTCATATTATGTTATGTTATTTCTCTCTTCTTAGTTAGGGATAAAGCTGCCATTTGTTATTTGTTATCAAATCAATAAAAGTGGGTGGCTTTTAGAGAGACGAGTCAGACTCTTGATCTCTACTTTTAGCCCTAGTTCTTCTCATATTTCTCTCTACTCTCTATTTCAGGCTGAGATCTCTAGGGAAGATTTCTACTAGTTTTCCCTCTTGTTTTATTCTGTTTTTTATTTAATTTGAAGAAAAACATTTTAAATGGCATTATTTCCCTTGCACCCAATAAATAAAGAATCATAACTCTCAAGTTAGGTCATATGTATCAAACATACCAACTTGTTACTTCACTATAGCACAGGCTAAACACAGTTAGTACATAGATTAGCTAATTGTTCCTTAGAACAGGCAAATGAAAGGCAGATTTTGCCTTTTTCCACCTCTATCAATCTAACTATATTTGGCTTTGTCATGCTGAACTGGGTTGTCAGTTATATTTATTTTATTTCTTCCTTATTGTCACAATAAAGAGGTATAGAGCTGGACACAGGAAAACCTAATTCGGTTAGCAAGTTTCTTATCTACAAAGATTTAGCTACTTCATGTGTCATGGAACAATATTCTGCCTCAATACTTTGACCTAGCCACTACTACTTGTTTCTTACTTGTCCATGCTACCATGTTTCTACCCACAAATTTGAAATAACTTGTGGTAGACCTATGGTCATCAACAGAATTGGCCCAATCAGCTTTTGCATATGCATCACTCTAAGATGGCCATGGTTAGAGAAAAGGATTCCTCTTCTAAGACGTTTATTGCAAGTATTTGAGAGCATGTTTAGTTGTAGCAAAGTATGCTGCAACTTGATATTGCAACGTATGCAATATCAAGTTGTCAAATAGATGGATTTAAGAGTCTTCCAAAGTCTTTGGAACTGCTTAGCATTTGGAAACCTCTCTGCCGTTCTCCCCAAGTCTATGATTGAGGTACATAGGCATATGTAGTTGGGTTGGACCCCCTAAATCTCTCTATCTCTATCCCTAAAATACCAGGAAAAAGAAACTCTATCCCTAAGAAGATACTTCCTTTGGAAAATGGAGATGTTCTTATAACACATAGCAATCTCAATCCCTAAAAAGTACTTTAGAGGCCCTAGATCTTTCACTTCAAACTGAGATGCAAAGAACTCCTTAAACTTCCAAATTTTAGATTTCTAGTTCCTTGTAATGACTATATTATCCATGTACACTATCAACTAATCAAGGTGGCAATCTGACCTTGCTCCTTGATAGGGTGTAATTAGCTTGACATTGGGAGACTATTTTAGATCATGTAGTGCGTTTTTTAAGCTGCATACTTTCCCTTTGCTACCTTCATGTTGAAAACCTATTTTAGCTCAACTATATATACTTCATCTTCTAGATCTCTATCCAAGAAAGCATTCTTGATATCTAGCTGATGAAGCAGCCATGAGAAGTTTGCTACCAAAGATAAGAGGACTCTTATGGTAATATTTATCTTTTCACTTTAAAAATCTTAAAATTTGTAAGTTTCTATTCAATTTGGTTCAAATGGTTCATCATTTTATGATTTCCATTTCCTAGGTATGTAGCTCTTGATCTCTTACGGAGTTCTGTTATCAGATTTGCCTTCATTTAGTGGAAATCTTATGAGGGAATAAATGCAGATATACTGGGGACATGGTATTTATGGAATTGAATCAGCATCTGCTTTCTATTTTGGGAAGCACCCATCCCTTCTTAGATTGGGAGAATCTGCAATGCTTGCTGGGATTATACCTTCACCTGAGGCCCGGTCACCACTGAGGGACCCGAGCAGGTCTTTGAGATCCTTGCTGATTTTGTACCTTGTTTTTATTTTTTTGTTTATTTTGTTTATTTTGTTTGATGAATTCCTGCAATGTATCTCATGTTTCTCACTTCAAGTTCAGTTATCTTTTGGTATGCTGTTAACAGGCTGCCCTGCAAATTCTAACATTTTAAATTTGACTTTCTTAAAGAGGGAAGAGCTCTCAAGCTAGAGCACTAAGGAGAATGGTGGAAGCTGGTTTTATTGATATTGAAGTAGCACTTTTCGTTGTGAATCAACCTCTACTTTTATGTGTTGAAGGTCCAGAACTTGTAAGTCAGCTATTGATTCCTTCCTCTTGGATTGTATACTGGGAACTCCACAATTTGATTACACTTCATCTTGAAATACTCCTAAGTATTCACAACTATGTCATTTTAGGTTGGTTAAATGTACAAGTTTAATAAATCAAATTTCATTAACCGAGGAATATGTACACTTCATATGTTTCTTAATTTGAGAGAAGGATCTGTACTGCTTATACGCAGGGTCTTCAATGCAGCTGTTTCATATATATTGCTTTATCTGCTGCCCATCCCTTTGGTTTCCACTGTGTTTCTAGATGATCATGGTATAAGTTGCACTAAGTAAACTGACATGTGATTAAAATGTAAAAGTAACAATATGCCCCATGCACAGTTAGCTTATTTGGTGGTAAATACTTACCCAACTAAACTCTTATGTATTCGTCTTTGTCCAAAAGATATATCCAAATAAAGGTTATGGGGTATGTCCCTGAAAAAGGAGTTCAGTAGTGAGAACCATGATTGCACCCTTTCTTCTTTCCTCACCTCTTCCACTATTGATACTTTTTATTTCTCGAGGAATCACACTGGACACAATGTTTCTTTTCTTGCTCAACTCTTTCACATAGAATGTTATTTTGATAGTGGTTCTCATGCTTCTATATGGAAATTACTTGGTATTTGGCACTGTAAATGCATACACTCTGATTGGTTTTGTATGCTTTATGGTTGCTAGTATTATCAAAGTAACATGTAGTATAAAGTTCCCTTTTTTAATGAGTTTGGTTCACAATCAGCATAATGATTGTTGTAAATTGAAGATGACCTAATTGGTGTTCTTTATATCCATAAAGACTAAATTTTCTTTATGTAGGTAGCGGGGAAGGATGCAGGTAATTCAGATAAACAAAGTGGCAGGAACTCAACCACGAAAGAAATATGGGACTGGAAAAGACAAAGCAGCATCTGGGAAGTAAGAGAGAATATGGAACTGTGGGCAACAAAGGTCCGAAGAAGATCTGTTGGGAAATCGAAATGAATATTTTCTCAAGAAATGCAAGGAATTCTTTCCCATAAGTTTGCTTTGTACTCAATTTAAGATTTCTTACTGAATATTTATACTACTAAAATGTGTTTTTTTTTTTTTCTCTCCATGGGTGCCTGTACTCTAGGGCTAGCAATCTTGACCCCAACCCATTTGACCCACCGAACCCACCCATACCCACCCAATCTATTAGCAAGTCAATATGGGTTCAGTAAACCCATTAGGGTCAGTGGAAAAGGGTCAGGGTGGGTTGGGTTGAGGGTACCCATTAGGGTTAAGATGGGTTGGGTCAAAGTTAGCTTTATCTATACTTGCCAAATCTTAAAAAAATAGCAGTTAAAGTGACTCAAATTCAAACCTCCTAACGTGTTTATATCTCACTAGAATTCCAAACCACCATGCCACATTTCATTTTGAGATTAAAAGTGAAATAAAATAGATTTTATTAATTTTCGTGTTCACATGCAATTTTACACAAAAACATACACAAACAATTTTATAAAGTAATTTTATGAAAATGACTTTTACGAAAGAACTTTTGTAAAAGTATTTTTATACAAAAGTACTTTTGTGAAAGAATTTTTATAAAAGTACTTTTATATGAAAACACTTTTATAAAAGTACTTTTATACAAAAGCACTTTTGTGAAAGCATTTTTATAGAAGTATTTTTACATGAAAACACTTTTATAAAAGTACTTTTATACAAAAGCACTTTTGTGAAAGCATTTTTATAAAAGTACTTTTACGAAAGTACTTTTACACGAAAACACTTTATGAAAGTACTTTTATGAAAGCATAAAAGCACTTTTATAAAAGTATTTTTACACAAAAGCACTTTTATGAACTTTTATGAAAGAACCTTTATGAAAGCATACAAAAGTACTTTTATGAAAGCACTTTTACAGAAGTACTTTTATAAAAGTACTTTTGTGAAAGCACTTTTACGAAAGCACTTTTATAAAAATGCAGTTTTTGCATTTCTGCATTTCTTTAGCTATTTTCTACATTTTTTGTAATTTTGGTATTTTCTGCAGTTTTTGCAATTTTTTGTTATTTTTCTACATTTTTTGAAAGTTTCTAGTATTTTTCTACATTTCTACAATTTTTTGGTGCTAATGCATAATTTTTGCATTTTTTGGTGTTTTTCATGCATTTTCTGTAATTTTTTGGTATGTTTTGCATATTTTTTTATTTTTTTTCTACAGAAGTTCTATTTTTTTTTGTAATTTTCTGCATTTATCTATAGTTTTTGCATTTTTGGGTATACAGATTGACCTGACTCGTTTTTGTCACGTGGTAGTCTTGAGAGAAATTATTATCTCAAAAGTTATTATTTCGAGTATATGTATTGTCTCAAACCATTTTTGTATTTATAGGTGAGGGTAGGTGAATTAGTATGGGTGAGGGTGGTTAAGGGTCAATATGGATGGGTCAAGTGGGTCAATATGAGTGGGTTAGGGTTAGGGTGGATTATGACCCTTTAACAATGATTGATGATGGGTCATAGTGGGTTGGTGGGTCAATATGGGTGGATTGGTATTCAACCCTTGCCTAACCCAACCCAATCCATCCATTTGCCACCACTAATAATTTTCTTCTACAAGATGATGGGTCAGGTTTATTACCCCATTACTCTTTCTCTATTAAAAAAAATATTTGAATTCAACTGAATATTCGATTTAAATTATCTAAATTTAATTCGTTCATGTCAAATATCGGATTTTTAGCTTACATGAATGATATAGGCGTAGAATAAATTGAAGCTCTCATTTGAATGCTTATTTTTGTGCACTTTAATTGTGCCTACCATATTATTATTTGCCAAGTTGAAATTTTAGTTCTCATATGTATTTGCCTAATTGAAGGCTTATGTGTATGCAGTTTCATTGTGGCTATTATTAATTTGTAAATTCGGCTTAGTTTGGAAAAAGTATAAATACATATGTACAATGTAAATACATACAAAATACAATACAAAGATTTATATTGTATATATTTGTATTTGTACTCCTTCAATCCTTCCAAACTAAGCCTCATGTTTTCTTTTATTTTGTGCTTTTATTCTTTACTTTATGGGTTCGACTTGGGTGGGTTTTGATTGGTCAAAACTCTTACTATACCATATCTTTTTCACATCATAGATTTTGTTCAACTATGATATGAAAAATATATGATATCTGAAAAACTTCTAACCAGTCAACTAGAAGCATAAATTTGGTAGCCAATCAAGTGTTACTTATTAAAATGGATTTTGATTGGTCAAAACTCTTCCTATACCATGTCTTTCCCGCATCATAGATTTTTCATTTATATTGAGATTTTTATGATATCCTTTTAAGCAAACTGTAAGTTAATTGAGATGATACCCTTGGCTTTTTACCTCTTTAGCCCAAATCCCTCATTGCAAGGAAGATCTCATCTGAGCAATGAAACATTCTATCTAATAGAAATGCTATGTTCTATGGCAGGGATGAAGACTACCAATGGAACTCTTTCATGTATACAGTTAATTACCCTTCTGAATTGGACTCCGAAGAGTATCCATCACTCTAAGGGGGCATTCTTTTTTAAGATTTTGAGAGGGGGAAAGTTCATCAATAGGATTTTGGTTCCCATTGACCAAAATCGCATGTTCTTTTTTTCAGATTTCTGTGGGGACTAGCGAAAGTTTATTTTCCTAGGTATTACTTACCTAGGTAGGCAAATAACTTTCACACCTGAGGGGAAAGTTGCCAACACTTGAATGGGACAAAAATGCCCTTTTTAATAATGAATTTTTTATGGCTAAAATGATCATTACCTTATTTACATAAGAAATAAAATGACATGTGTAAATGCATTTATCCAGGTAAGTGTTTCTCAAGAAAAACTCACCCAGATAACTGCATTTACCTAAATAAGTAATTTATTGAAAAACAAACAGGGCCTAAGAATAACATATCTCACCTATCCAAAACCTATTATCATGGAACCCTAATCAAATGGAGTCTCCGTTCATCATTGTAGCGGCTATAATGTGGCAGTTGTGATGTGCTCGTAACAAACTAGTTTTTGATAAAAATCTAACCATCCACTAGGCATCATTTCGAATGCAATGTCTCTAATTCAGTCCTCTCGGTCAGCTATGTCATGGATCCCACCTCCTGTTGGATGCATTAAAGTTAATGTGGATGTTGTTGTCTCAGATTTGGCTTCTGGTATTGGTATTGGTGTGGTATGTAGAGATTCCATGGGACATCATATTCCGAGCTTGGCTTGTTGTATTGCTCCCTGCTATGCCCCTCTGGCAGAAGCTCAAGCCTTGTTGACTGGCCTTATATAAGTTGGTCCATTCTCTAAATTTTCGTCATATCATCCTTGAGGGAGATGCCTTGGAAGTTATCCAATCCCTGTTGGAGGAGTCTTCCTCCCCGCTTTGGTCAATACATGCGTATGTTGCAAATTGCAGGAGGCTTCTCTCTTCCTCTTTTGAATCTGTCTTAGTTACCCACATCAATAGATCCTTTAACAGGTGGCTCATTCTCTTGTTAAATTGGGTATTTCTGGTCATTTCTTTTGGAATGGTGTCACCCCCTTGTATTTCAGAGTTAATTTATGAGGATTTGTCCTGCTTTGAAGGATCTATAATTCAAGACAGTTGATTATTATTGCATTTTGGCCTTTAGGCCCATTCAACAAAAAAAAAAAAAAATCAAATGGAATCTGGGTATTCATCTACAATTAATAGGTAATTTTCATATTGGTCTTAAAAGAACTTACTTCTCTCAATCAAATTTCCATGGAAATCCTAAAATTTATTAGTGGTAAAGATTCGATTTCAATTCTTCATATCTAAATACAGTGGTTTCAAGTTCATTCATTATGAAACCGATTAGTAAGAATTGATACTTATTCCCAATTAATACCCTACACTTTGGGCACAGTGCCACTTTGGTTTTCGAACTTTAAAATGCGACAATCCAATATTCGAACTTTTAAAACATACCAATTTAGTACCTATCGTTATTTAGTCGTTAACTAGCCGTTAAGTGGCATGTCATTTGAAAAGACACAAATGCCCTTCAAGTGTCATTTAATTTTCTTTATCAACCATATAAAAACATTAGAAAAAAATTAACAATCCAAAATCCTTGTCTCTTCTATTCAAGAAAGTTGGGGTCACCAGAATGCCCACTGAGATGTGACCCAACTTTCTTGAATAGAAGATAAAAGGATTTGAGACTATTCATTTTTGTCAACATTTGGATGATTAATAAAGAAGATTAGATGACACTCAAAGGACATTGGTGTCTTTACAAATGCTACTTAACGGCTGGTTAACGACAGGTATTAGATTGGCATATTTTAAAGTTTGAGGACCTAAATGACACTACTAGGCCCAAAGTATAGGGTACTAGTCAAGAATTTTCCCAATATATAATGAACCTTCTCTTAGTTTGAACAATGACGGTTTCTTAAATGAGGTTGAAGAACCAAGCGCACCTTTCTAAGGAGAGGGGTCTAAGATGTTTTAAAGAATGGTATCAACTGCTTTGTTTGATCCATCTTCAAGTTCGGCATATGCCCAATTTGGATGCAGCAAAACCAATTACGTCAATAATATAGGTATAGGCAAAGTTTTACTTAAACAAGGCCTTAATTGAAGAAAGTTTAACCTATGCCTCCTCCACTTTATTTATTCGTGACTCACATTTTGAGAACTCAAAATAGGTTTTCATCCTGAGATGAAAGATTTATACCACACATCTCAGTACAAAATGTGTTTGTTAGTTTTTGGGAGAATGACGGTTCAGCCCAGGTTCAGAATTTATAGGCTCAAAGTATATTTGGGGTAGGTGTCAGCTTGGAATTGATGTCAATTCATAGGCGAGTATGGATGCATAGAGTGTGGAATTTTTGACTTTTTGAATATTTTATAGTTCTGCAGTGGAAATCAGAAATCTGCATTAGGCCTGTCCGTACTTCTTCATTTGTTTTTTTCCCATCATAACTCATAATTGTAATGATTATGTGATAATGAAATAAGGCTGAGTTTGGTTTAAAAGAAAATGTAGGGAAATGAATTAAAGGGAGGAAAATGTGATGTATTCAAACCAAACACAATTGGAGATGGTATGATGGAGCAGTTTGTTTCAATCTATACAACAACTTGTGAAGTCAGCAAGCATGAGTGGGACTGAGAGAACCAACAAAACCTAGGGGATATTACATAGGGTTGGCAATATTTGACATGACATATTGGGGGTTTTGCCTGGAAGCCAAAAGCTGAGAAGGCTAACGGATTTCTACGTGAACTTTGTGGTTAAGGTGGACAAAGATGTTAGAGGGGAAAGAGCTCGTCCAGGGGTAGGGGCAGAAAAGGAAGAGGGGGAGCCAAGCTTGATTCCAGATCGCAGGTTTTTATTGTTCTTGAGAGAGTTTGGTGTGAGGCTTGTTTTTTCTCGCTTGAGTTTTTGTGGGAGGTTTTGATTTCCTTTGGAGCCAGGGCAGAGGATCGGATTAGTTTGGGAGTGATGTTGTATAGGTTTCTTTTGAGTTCCTTTGGTTTTTAGCTTCAGGTCCTTGATCTGAGTTCGGATCTCTTGCCCATACAAACTCTTCCCATGTTTATTGTAATTACACATGGAGAACATCTCAACCTCTGCATAGTATTATGCAGGGGGAGATGTTCCCAATTCACGGAGGGTAGTGTGTTGTGGGCAGGAGATCTAGAGTCCCTTGATCTCGGGGGTTCAACTGTTTTTCTTCCTTTTCTTTTTCTTTAATTTTAATTTTATTTATTAAAAAAATTATTTGACATGACACATGAACACAATACAAAATTAGTAGGTTTGAATTTACCTTAATCATGTTCATGCCAAAATCATGTTAACCCATTTAATAATAAATGTATCAATTTTGAGTTGATCCACTTAACTCGAATATGACTTATTTATGATCTTAAGTTTCAAATATTAGATCGTGTATATATTTGTATGAAATGCTATTATAGTAGGTAAATATGACATTGAATGGTTTTTATGAATTTGTTTAGGTAATAAATGATCGGATGATTATTTTCTTATTTCAAATCTATTTATTGCTTAATTTAAATAGGTTAATCGTGTTGATTTTGTGTTAATTCAGGTTAAGTGTCATTTAGTAAACAATCAAATATGTTGATTAATTGTGTTGTAAATAGTTGATATAAATGAAAAGGGAGAAAACAAAAGTACAACAATAACAAAACTAAAAAAATAAAAAATAATAAAATTAAAAAATAGATAAATAAAATCAGGGAGGTTTCTCTTTTGTGTTGGCTTGTTCTTGTGGTTTGTTTTTCTTTATTATCTTTTTGTTTAAAGATTTGTCCATTACATGTTTATGATTGTTTGAAAATTCTATGTGGGCCCCACCTATTGAACCCGAGAGAGGGGTACTTAACCCTTTTTCTCTCCCATCCGAGTCTTATATAGACTGGTGTAGCCAGTGCCTTAGGTTTTGGAATCACTATTAAAACAAAAACATTTTTTGAAAATCAATATGAAAGGTCCCATCACCTCCATTTCCTTAACTGATGGGTGGTGACTTCATTTCTAACCCAAGTGAACTCGTTTTTTGATGCTCACAGGGTCAAAGGCTAAATTACATTTTGAATCTCTGAAGTTTCCTAAGAAATCCCCATTTCTCACCATCCACATATTTAGCTGAACCTGTGGGTGGGTCAATTCTGCATGAATCGATTATTTCATGAATATATGAATCGATTTTAATTTCAAAAAGGAGAATAGATTCAGCAGAAAATAAGACCCAATCTGCCCAGTTCAGCTAGATACAACACCAACAGTTGAAATTGGGTCAGTTTTGCTTTCCTGTGGCATAGGAAGATAGTCCTAAGAGCCAAACTATTTGACTCAATAATCCTAGTAGGACTTAATATGTGGATAACAACCACTCCATGACTCCAACTACCAGAAAAGATGAAAAAAAATTCCATTAAATATTTAGGGAGATAATAATGAAATATAAACAAAAAAAAAAAAGCCAAGAAATAACCATCTTCCCCAAAACATCACTTCCTCCTCAAAGCCATATTCCTCCAAAGAGACACTTCTTTGACACCATTCTCACAAGAAGGATCTCTACACCAAAACTGTGTTATTCAAACATGGTCTACAAATTGTGTAGAACCTCAAAACTTGTAGACATTGAATAGCTAATGGAGAACCTCCTACAGAATTTGTATTGGGTTTTTATCCTTACTGATATGATGTTTCTCTTTCCTATCCCCACTTGAGTACCAGATTTGCTCGGAAACAAAAAGAGAGACCTTTTATGGGAAGGTTGGAAAGGGGAGTTCAAAACTTAGTCAGTAGGAATAAACTCTGTTGCCCTATATCTAGGGGATGTCTAGGAGTTAAAAGCTTACTGCTAGGGAAGCGATTTTGGAGGTATAATGAGATAAGGGATAGTTTATAATGGAAAATCATTAATTTGAAGTATGGGTTAAGGGACTGAACCTGGGATCCAGTTCAATCCATGGGTTAGGGGTTAAGGGTTAAGGGTTGAGGGGACATAGATGAGATGGCCATGGGCTCCCTAAAGAAGCTTGATCAAGTCTAGTTCTTTGTTTTTTTCTTGGGATGTTTGGATCACCATCATACTCATTCCAAGTATATGGGGTCAGTTAACTGAATCTTGTTTTGTCATTTCATCCTGTTCAGTGTCATTATAGGGCACTCCTAATAGATGTCATGAGTTACCTTTTTTTTTTTAAACTAGATTTAAAAGTTTGTATTAGAATTCAAACTTATGAGAGAAACCATTTTCCTTTATTTGAATCAGTGTTTTATAAGCGAAAGGCACAAGGGCCATTTTTCAACTGAGGCGCAAGGCGTAAGGCGCAGGATGAGGCACATAGTTTTTTGAAAAAATAAAAAAAAATGAAAAAAATGGAGGGTATAATTAAAAGACATATTCCTAAACTACAAATTAAATTAAATGATTAACAAACAACCTATTAATATGTCAAATAACAACAAAAATCTGAAATAATCAAGTTCTCAAGTACTCAGCAATGGCCAATCAACATTAAGTTGAAGACTTCAAACAAGCTACAAGCCATTAATGCAATACAATAAACAATCAAATAGAGTTAGAATCATATCATAGCAATTTTCTTTCAAAAATAAAGACAGAGACAATTTTGTTGCTCTTGCTTACTTATTAATGGCATGAAGTTAAGGATTTAGAAAGCTTTGACATTCAAGTCTTGAATACTGTTCGGTACGTAGGTGAGCATGATAAGGAATAAAATAGGAGATTTAACCTTAGCTATAGAGAAACCATTTAGGGCTCAGATGGTTATAACCATCATCTAAGATGATTGGTTTTGTTGGAATAAAGTAGATTTAACCTTAGTGAAAGTTTAAACTTAATACCCCTTATTTATTCTTTATTTTATTTTTTTGCTCATCCTCTTCCTTTTTTGTTAAAAGTAATTGAGGGTGAAACAACTACTAATTAGTTGGTGACAACTCTAACCCCTTTAGACCATGCTTCTTTTTACACATTTGTAAGACCTACTAAATAAGTACTTGGGTTCATCAAGGTGCTCATATACCACCCAAGACTAGGTAGAAAACGTTGGGTTGTTCTTATGAGCAAGTATCACAATTATGACAAGTTAATTGTCGTTGGGTTACTAGAAAATGGGAGGATTCTAGGCTATGTAAGATAGGATAGTAGGGAAATTGTTGTTGGGTCATAAGAATAAAGAATAATGGGTTCTTTATTTATTTTTCTTGTGAATGGCCGGTGTTGTTGGCTAGTTGAAGTAGTGGCCACCTCAACCAAGGTAGAACACAACCGTTGATCATCTTTAACACTTGAGGAATTAATTACAATTAGTGCTTAAATCTACAAGTTGTTAAGAATTACAATAGATTCCAAAATAATTTAGAGTCTGTTTGGTTCATAGTCGGAATTGGAATTAAAATCCACCGGAATCGGAATCAAAATGGCCCATTCCCATAGTCTGTTTGGTTCAGACAGGAATGGGAATGGGAATTGAAATCAGGAGGAATGAGATTTCATTCTCTAGGGAGGGGCAGGGAATGGCCATTCCCTCAAATGGGGGAATGCCATTCCAGCAGGAATGGGAATGGGATTTCGATTCCATCCAACCAAACAGTTGGAATCATTCCGATTCCGGTTCCAGACCCCTATTCCCATGAAACAAATGGGGCCTTAGGTTCTGAGATTTAATGTTGGGATTTATGTAGGTTCTAACACTTCCCATCGCCTAATGAAGTTAGAGTTAGTGCTTAAACCCTTAGATTCCACACTAGTATGGTATAAGAATATTGAGGATAATACCATTGCCACGACATCAAATGCTGCCACGCCATCAGATGATGATGTACAAACAGATATGCGATGAACTTGTGACATATCTCTATCTGGATTGTGATAGGATTCAACTAACTTGATAAACTCTATCAGATAGAGTTCAGCCTTAGATAAACTCTATCTGATAGAGCTCAGTGTAATCTGATCCTCTAATTATGTGTTGTACATAAACTCTAACTCTATATCTATAAATACACAAGGTTCGATTGGTTCACCATCCATCGAACCATTCTCATTCAACTCGAGTCTTTCTCTTATCAGAAAGAGTCATCGTCTTCTCCTCTTTGCTTCGTCTTCTTCTTATAGTCATCCATTAGAGTTGATTTATTCAGATGTATGGGGGCCAGCCCCGGTTGTGTCCAATAATGGCTTTAAATATTGTGTGTTATTCATTGATGCTTTTTCTAAATTTTCTTGGATTTTTCCTATGCGCGGAAAGTCTGATGTATTTGATATCTTTCTCAAGTTTAAACGACATGTTGAGAATTTATTTGATGTAAAAATTAAATTTGTTCAATTTGATTGGGGAGGGGAATACCAATGACTCTCACAATATCTTGATTCACAAGGCATCAAACACCAGTTCGCTTGCCCTCACACTCGTGAGCAGAATGGCACTGTTGAACCGGTGCATCGACATGTGATAGAGTCCACCCGCACCTTACTAGCGTCCACTTTTCTTCCCTAGAATTTTTGGTTTGATGCAGCTAAAACTATGATTTTCTTGATTAACCGCATCCCTTCTCAGACTCTCAAAGGCAAGTCACAATATGAAATTTTATTTCAACACACACCAGATTATTCTATGCTTCGTACTTTCGACTGTGCATGTTCCCCTTTTTGTGACCATACAATTGGCATAAAATGGATTATAGGTCTTCTCTTTGCATATTTTTGGGGTACAATTCCTCTCACAAGGGTTACCGCTGTCATTATGTCAAGACAGGTCACCTCTACATTTGCCGCCATGTTATCTTTGATGAAGAGTTGTTTCCTGGCTTGCCACAATCGACACCATCTCCAGGTTCCGGTTCTAATGGCGTCACACTTCTTCCAGTTTGTATAAATCATCAAAGGGGATCTGCTCCTGCAGCTCCATCTTCGTCTCAGACATCTCCCAGACCGATGCACCTAGATTGGATAACTACAACACTGATATTGAAAGTGCTGGACTTGTTTCTACTTCAGATGAACTTCCACGAACTCGACCTCGGACTTGGTTGGTTTAGGATATCTTGAACTCCACACAACCGGTTCCTACTCCTATTCGGCGCACTCATTTTATGGTTACCCGGTCCATGCGATCTGAGGCCTCTTTGGCCACTCGGTACCCTCTTCCTCTTTGCTATAATGCATCTGTTGTTGCTACTAAATATGAACTTGGTACTTATTTCCAAGCCTCCAAACATCGTCATTGGTGTGATGCGATGTCCAGAAAGTTTCAGGCTCTTGTTCACAATAAGACTTGGGATCTCGTACCATATCATCCTTCGATGAATGTGGTTGGCTCTAAGTGGGTGTATAAGATCAAAAGAAAACCTGATGGATCTATGGGTCGCTATAAAGCCCGGCTTGTTACTTAGGGTTTCACTCAGATACCATGTGTGGATTTTTCTGACACCTTTAGTCCAGTCGTTAAACCCACCACCATTCGTACTATTCTCTCTCTTGCAGTTTCTCATTAGTGGGTCATTCGACAACTGGACTTTGACAACACTTTTCTTAATGGGCTTGTCACTGAGAATATCTATATGCGACAACCTAAGGGTTTTGAGGATGCTGATTGCCCTACTCATGTGTGCAAATTGTTCAAGGCACTCTATGGCCTTCGATAGGCTCCTCGAGCTTGGTTCTCACGCCTTAGCTCTAAGCTTGTTGAACTAGGGTTTTGTACCACTCGTTGTAATCCCTCTCTGTTTATTTACTCTCATGGTGCTCATCGTATATATTTGTTATTATATGTGGATGATGTTATACTCACTAGGACTTCACCATCTCTTATTAAGTCTGTGATAACCAAACTGAGCTGAATGTTTCAGCTTAAGGATATTGGTGACCTACATTATTTCTTGGGTATTGAAGCTCACAGAAATCACATTGGACTTTATCTTTGTCAGCGCCGGTACATCGTTGATCTCCTTCATCATGCGGGCCTTGATGGTGCGAAGCCTCTCTCCACTCCTATGGCGGCGAGTACTAAACTCTCTAGGCTTCATGGATCACCTCTCTTTCACCCATCTCAGTACAGGAGCATTGTTGGAGGATTGCAGTATCTCAATCTCACTCATCCTGACATCAGTTTTGTAGTTAACAAGGCTTGCTAGTTCTTACATAATCCCACGGACGAACATTGGATAACAATTAAGCGTATTCTTCGATATCTTAAACATACTCTAGATCACACTTTATTCTTCTCTTCTCAATCCTCCACTTGTCTCATTGTCTTCTCCGATGCTAACTGGGCTGGATGCCCTAATGAACACCAGTCTACTGGTGGCTATTGTGTTTATCTTGGTTCTCATCTAGTGAGATGGAGTGCCAAGAAGTTGTAGATAGTTGCCAGATCAAATACAAAAGTTGAATTCAGGTCTCTTGCAAATACTACTACTAATGAATTAATTTGGTTACAATCCCTCTTAATGGATCTCAAAATCTGATTCCCATCAGCTCCATCTCTTTACTGTGATAATGTTGGAGCATGTTATCTTGCTGCTCATCTGATCTTTCATGCAAGGGCTTGCCATATAGAGGTCGATTTCCACTTCTTACAGGATCATCTTCTCAAGAAATCCCTCCAACTTCATCACATTCAGTCGTTGGGTCAACTGGTTGACATCTTCACCAAACCATTAGCTTCCCCTCACTTTTCAGCCATAGTGCACAAGCTGCATGTGCTCCCAATGGCCATTCGTTTGAGGGGGCGTATTGAGGATAATACCATTGCCACGTCATCAGATGATGATGTACAAACAGATATGCGATGAACTTGTGATAAGTTCATCGCATATCTCTATCTGGATTGTGATAGGATTCAACTAACTTGATAAACTCTATCAGATAGAGTTCAGCCTAAGATAAATTCTATCTGATAGAGCTCAGTGTAATTTGATCCTCTAATTGGGTGTTGTACATAAACTCTAACTCTATATCTATAAATACACAAGTTTCGATTGTTCACCATCCATCAAACCATTCTCATTCAACTCGAGTCTTTCTCTTATTTTCTTAACTAAGAATTAGAGAGGTATACGGTTCTATCCTCAAATTGATCCCTACACACACTAATCTGACTATTGCATGTCATGTAGGGGATGTATTGATTTGCTCAGCCAAGTTATATTTCCACTACAAATTGAGGAATTAGGTGAATAAGTGGTGTTTGGTAATTCTAAATTGACCACCAAACACTGAAAATTTTGCTTTTTTGGTGTTTGGTGGTCCTTTGGCTATACCTCCTAACGGAGCCACTAAACACCAAAAAATGCTTCAAATATTTGAAAAGCTAAGCTACCTCCGAATGGATTCAGAGGTAGCACATGAAAATTGTATTTCAATGGTGCCCCCTTAAATTTTTAAAAAATCCAAAACTATCTTGTATTTTAGACTATTTTATTTTATATTATTTTTACTATTTATTATATTTATGACAATTCTTACTATTATATTTATAACTTTTTACTATTTTATCTTTTTTACATTATTTTTCTATTTACAAAACTCCTTATTATATTTTACATTATTTATTACTATTATTATTATTAAATGATCTTTTTATATATTTAATTTTTTATTACCATTATTTTTTAATTTTTATTAATTTTTATTATATTGATAATAAATTTTACTATTTTATCATTTTAACATTATTTTTAAATTTTTATTAATATTATTTACTGATTTTTATTATATTTCTTATTTTTTGTTATTTTTGTATCATTTTTATAATATCATTTTACTTTAGCCATCTTTGTTTACTTTTATTTATGTAATAACTTGAGGGATAAATTTATGAAATACTACTTTTCAGATATCAGAACTTTTAGATTACCGAACAACTCCACTACATTTAGATGTCACAACTTTTAGATTACCACTTTAGTGAGAAAATCATGAGCTAGTTGCCACATAATGGCTAAAAGTGAAGTTCATGTCAGCTTCAATTTATTAAAAGGAGGATATACTTGATCGTGTGGAGTATTTTTAACGCACAAGCCTCTATCTTTAGAGATATGCCGATTTTAAAAAAGCATGAAACCCAACCATTTATAAGAGCTTCAAAAACCCAACCATTTACTAGAACCAGACCCAAAATATGATGATTCAACCGGATGGATTGAAACCATTAATTGCCCAGTTTTCTATCAACCCGAGTTCTGGCTTCAGATTTTCTAAACCACCAATTAGGCATTTCCTCTCCTTGATGTTCGTTCACACACCATCTACCAAAACTCAAACTTCACCGATACCCCAAGGTTGGCCATGCATAGAATCAGCAAGGCGATAAGTGAATGAGTTCATTTCAGTTGTTATCGAACAACCTCCAAGCAGGGAAAGTTTCCAACTCGTAGCAAAATCATTGCTTCTGTTTTTGTATGGATTGGATTCTATTAAATTTCTTCTCTTCCGGCCTATATTATTAATCCAGTGGTTGCTTGCAAAGCAACATGTTTTGATCTTATAATGTATATTAGAAGGAATTCATCTTGATGAGGGCAGATTTGACCCTCCAAAGACATTGTGACACATGCCACCTCAGAACAATTAGGTAATACCCGGAACCACTCAGAAAACAACTTGCCAAGTTGATGGTGTTCAACCTGACGGTATGGCCCAGGCACGGCCTGGCGGCCTTGCCCAGGTGCGGCCTGGCAGCCTGGCACATGCGTCGACCTGGCCTAGGCGCCGACCTGGCGACCTGTGAGACGTGCTCGCCGACAAATTCAGCATGCATACCCCACGATCCTTGCAGGTTGGCCCTCGTTCCGGAAGATGGTCAACGTGCATGGCAGTTACCTCCGAGGATCTCGGACTAGTTAGACACGACCTCCCGGAGATCTCGAGGGCGGTACGTGAGCAAGGCCTATATAAAGGCACCAACCCCAATAACAGTGGGGCAAGTAAGCAAGTAAGCAAATTCTAGCTCTCATACTTTGTGATTTTTAGCTCGCAGTCTACTATGAGAGTACTGACTTAAGCATCAGAGCGACCTCGCCGGGTTAGCCACCCCGGGTCCTTTGACATTTGGTTCCTTGCAGGTATCTAAAGAGCAACGAAGCTCATCAATCCAGCTCAACACTTGGTCAGCCTGACACCTCACAGGCCGTGCTAGGCCACGCCTGGACCATGCTGCCAAGTTGGACACCATCAACTTGGCAAGTTATTGCCTGAGTGGTTCCGGGTGTCACCTAGTTGTTCTGAGGTGCCATGTGTCACAATGTCTTTGGAGGGCCAAATCCGCCCTCATCATTTGCCCCCCACTCCTGAGCTGAAAGTAACTCGGCGAAGGGAGTAGATTTCTCCTTTTGGCTCGGAATGAATAATTCGATGAGCTCATAAGCGTCGATTCAATTCCTTAGGCTCTAGGAGCGACTCGCATTCCGCTCATTGATTTTTCCCATGCCGAAGAGGCGACTTGGTCTTATGTGGTGAGGAGGTCTTCGCTAGTTTGGTATTTTGGCCCTTAGGCTCTAGGAGCGACTCGTAGTCCACTCTCCTTGATCTTTGCCCATGCCGAAGAGGCGACTTGGTCTTCTGTGGTATTTTAGCCCTTAGGCTCTGGGAGCGACTCGTATTCCACTCTCATTGATTTTTCCCATGCCGAAGAGGCGACTGGGTCTTATGTGGTACCGAGGTCTACGCCAGTTCGGTACTTTAGTGTTGTGGTTGCACTGCATCAGCCTCGTGACGCCGGTCACCCACTCCTACAAGAAGCTACTAGGAGCTCGACCTACAGGGGCAGCACTATTGACTTTAGGTCATCAGCTCGCACGGGAGCCTTGGAAGGCTCGACCAGCAAGGGCGTCCATGCAGTCTATTGGCCGCCAACTCCCGCTGAAGCCACAAAGAGCTCATCTTTGTAGAGGGGACCTCGCGAAGAGGACTGATGAGGCTTTATCCGAGTTGAAATAAAGTTGGTAGAGCTGCTTAGTCTGTTAGCTATCAACTTCCTGCATAGTCTTTGGGTTCATAAAAAATGGAAACTATAAAGCGAGAGCTTTAGTTTCTAAAAAGTGAGGACTTAACTTTCTGAAGAAGATGACTTAGCCTTTTAGAGGATGAGAACTTAGCTTTTTGTATCGTTTCCCATAGACGGCGCCAATTGATGAATCAACTTTTTGTGTTAAGTACCTCGTCATTTGGTCTGCTTCCAAGTGGCCGATGACTCAGGCCGAAGTGGAGAACTTTGGCTGTCGAGCTGAGTCGAGTTGGGCAGGCTAGGTGGCAAGCTGACTATAGTGCTGAGTTGCCAATGAGGTGCCGAGCTGACCAGGTGGCGAGCTGCCTGTGAGGTGCCGGGCTGACCAGGTGCCGAGCTGACCAAGTGCCGAGCAACCACCCTAGTGAACACCCTCTCCCTCCTATAGTGGGCGCAACATTTACTGAACCATCAGTGGTTCCCCCTAGAGTCAGACAGTCCCAACTTGGCGACCTGGTACACTGTGTTCGGGCCATTCAGGTCTAAATGCAACAGGTCCAACAATTTCAGCACTACTAGCAATAGGTCCTGCACCATTTCTACCAATAACAGTACCAGCAGCAATTCCCTCCGCTGTAGTAGAATCAGCAGCTGGTTCCACCTCGGCACCCGAAAGCACAACAGAATCAGCCCCGTCGCCAGAACACTCGCCCTTCTTGCCGGAGAGAGACTTCCCAGGTTCCACATCCCCTTGGGAGCCATGCCTCGTCCTACGGCAGGAGGGACAGATAAGTCACTTCTCCCGCTTCGCAGAATGTGAACAGATCGGGTGACACTCAGCCCGCCAGAGCCATTTCACCCCGGCCCTCACATCATGAAGGTTCGCTTGCAGGGAACTGGTTCGGGGTCCAGGCTGTAGACTCCAGATGAGGCCCTTCCGTTCACGGTAGCCAGCATCAGCAGTCTGAGCCGCTCTGTGCCAGGACAATACCCGACCACACAAATGTCAGCAGCACCAATGCGGAGCCAGTCAAGAAGCAGTAAAGAAGGCGTCGTAAGGCACGCCAAACTGTAGTTCCAAGCCAGCTCGCCGGTCCTAGTCAACCTGAGCAGATAAAAGGTAAAGGGGAGGCGAGCTGTAGAGACAGTTGCCAGAAAAAAGACCGATCCGCGGAGTAATCAACATGATTACTTGTAGATCCATCATCGCGGGCTACACCTCAGCAGCGGGGAAAACCTCGGTTCGTGAATTAGAAAATGAAGAGCAGTTAGATCGCATATCATCATTTGGCGTTGTCTATGAGAAACGCTACAAAAAGCTAAGTTCTCATCCTCTAAAAGGCTAAGTCATCTTCTTCAGAAAGTTAAGTCCTCACTTTTTAGAAACTAAAGCTCTCGCTTTATAGTTTCTATTTTTTATGAGCCCAAAGACTATGCAGGAAGTTGATAGCTAACAGACTAAGCAACTCTACCAACTTTATTTCAACTCAGATAAAGCCTCATCAGTCCTCTTTGAGGGAGTTGGCGGCCAACAGACTGCATGGACGCCCTTATTGGTCAAGCCTTCCAAGGCTCCCGTGCGAGCTGGCGACCTAAAGTCAGTAGTGTTGCCCCCGTAGGTCGAGCTTCTAGTAGTTTCTCATAGGAGTGGGTGACCGGCGTCGCGAGGCTGATGCAGTGCAGCCATAGCACTAAAGTACCGAACTGGCGAAGACCTCGGTACCACATAAGACCTAGTCGCCTCTTCGGCATGGGCAAAATCAATGAGAGTGGAATACGAGTCGCTCCCAGAGCCTAAGGGCTAAAATACCACATAAGACCCAGTTGCCTCTTTGGCATGGGCAAAGATCAAGGAGAGTGGACTACGAGTCGCTCCTAGAGCCTAAGGGCCAAAATACCGAACTAGCGAAGACCTCCTCACCACATAAGACCTAGTCGCCTCTTCGGCATGGGCAAAATCAAGGAGCGGACTGTGAGTTGCTCCCAAAGCCTAAGGAATTGAATAGATGCTTACGAGCTCATCGAATTATTCATTTCCGGCCAAAAGGAGAAATCTACTCCCTTCGTCGAGTTACTTTCAGCTCGGGAGTGGGGGGCAAATGATGGGGTGGATTTGGCCCTGCAAAGACATTATGACACATGGCACCTCAGAATAACTAGGTGATACCCAGAACCACTCAGGCAACAACTTGCCAAGTTGATGGTGTCCAACCTGACAACATGGCCTAGGCGCGGCCTGGTGGCTTGGCACATGCGCCGACCTGGTGGCCTGTTCTAGGCGCAAGTTGGCGGCTTGGCCCAGGCGCCGACCTGGCGGCCTGGCGTAGGTGCCAACCTGGCAACCTGCGAGATGTGCTTGCCGACAAATTTGGCATGCATACCCCACGGTCCTTGGAGGTTGGCCCTTGTTCTGGAAGATGGTCAACGTGCATGGCAATTACCTCTGAGGATCTCAGAGCAGTTATACATGACCTCCCGGAGATCTCGGGGGTGGTACGTGAGCAAGGCCTATATAAAGGCACCAACCCCAATAACAGGGGGCAAGTAAGCAAGTAAGCAAATTCTAGCTCTCATACTTTGTGAGTTTTAGTTCGTAGTCTACTATGAGAGTACTGACTTAAGCATTAGAGCGACATCGCCGGGTTAGCCACCTCAGGTCCTCTGACATTTGGTTCCTTGCAGGTCTCTAAAGAGCAACGAAGCTCATCAATCCAGCTCAGCACCTGGTCAGCCCGACACTTCCTAGGCAACTCGACACCTGGTTAGCCCGACACCTCCTCGGGAGCTCGACACCTAGTCAGCCCGACACCTCATAGGCAGCTCGGCACCTCTCAGGAAGCTCGACACCTGGTCAGCCTAGCACCTCACAGGCAGCTCGCCACCTGGTCAGCTCGACACCTCAGGCAACTCGACACAATAGTCATCTCGCCACCTAGCCTGCCCAGTTCGAGTTAGCTCGACAACCAAAGTTCTCCACTTCAGCCTGAGTCATCGACCACTTGAAAGCAGACCAAATGACGAGGTACTTAGCACAAAAAATTGATTCATCACATCTGTATAATAAAATAATGTTGTTGCAGAAATTTCCGATCCGTTAGACAGAGTTAATCCCTTATTCAATACCATACATCAAGAAATTGTTTTGATTTTCAGGTGCCGATGGACTGCATCTGAGCTCTATCTTCCTGACACCAAGGACATTGTTACCTCATTTGTGGAACAACTTTCTGACACACTTGAAGAAGCTACGACAGTAGAGGAGGTGGTCCTTGTGAAGAAAGCCGGTTGCTTGGGTGTTGGAAAATTTGCAATCTCACTAGTGAGCATGGCAACAACAGAAGCCATTGTTGGTCGGTCTGTTGCATCTTCTTGCACACACACAAGTCCCACATGGATGCACTTCAAAATCTCTTCGACATTGCTTGCTTTATTTAGCTGTGGATCCATCAACTCCAACCCTTTGTTTTCCTTCCATAGTCTCCATGCCTAAACATTAATAATCCTCGAACTTAATTAGACTTGGATCTATTAAGGGATCAACGTACGTAGAATTATTTTGAAAAGAAAAATTAAAACATGCAAGCTATTACTTAATTAATTAATTACTTACATGTCCTAGAAGGGTTAATGTATGCTCAGATTTATAGAAGCCAGTGTTCTTCTTTCCACTTATGATCTCAAGTAGCAGAACCCCAAAGCTGAAAACATCAGATTTCACAGAGAAAGTCCCGTCTAAGGCATACTCAGGGGACATATAACCACTGCGTCCACCAACAGGCAACAGGATTTCTATTGGTTAGTGGTCAATAAATTAATTAATTGTAAATAACAGCCGTTAAATTAAATTTATGATGTGGCATTAAGAATCTTGTCTTAATTTGATGTGCTACACTACTTACTATGTACCAACCACTCTATTTGTGTTTGCTTGGATTTGATTTCCGCCAAAAATCCTGGCCATGCCAAAGTCCGAGATTTTTGGAGTCAATTCCTCATCTAGAAGAACGTTACTAGCTTTTAAATCCCGATGGATGATTCTTAGTCTAGAGTCCTGATGAAGATATAACAAGCCCCTGGCAATTCCCAAGGTGATGCTAAACCGCTTTCTCCAGTCCAATAATGTACGTCGATTTTCATCTGCAAAAATTAATTTCCATTGGAATCGGCATATATTAACATGAGTTGATCAAATTGTAAATGCAGTCTAAAAATTCAGAAGAAGCTTCTCAAGGTATAATGATATTCCTAGAGGAAATTTTAAGTTTCAATAACATTTCACAAAACATCAAAAACTGCCACATAAGCAAAAAAACATTTCATGTAAGAGTTTGTTTTTGTTTTCAAAAACAGAACTATGTGCATTGACAAACACCCCCATGGAGTAAGAAAATACCAAAAATTCCACAGAGAGAGGGATTTGAACCTAGGGGTTATGGGTGTGGTGGTGTGCTACTGAACGGCCCCTATGGGGGATGTGGGTGCATCACCAAACATCAAAAGAATAAAAATAAAAAGTAAAAAATAAATGAACCTTCAAGACATGGGCTTTGATATCCCAAATCTCTGTTGCAACAAGTCAAAGATCCTACCCACTAAGCTGCACAACATATATTTTCATTATTTGGACATAATTCAAAATTAAATAGTAAGGGCCCCTTTGTTGTGTCTTTTTATGCAGTCTTTCGGCTGTTTTACAAGTCAAGCAAATCAATTTTTGGTCTATTTCCATTTGGTGCACGGAAGATCTAGTTACCAAAAGCTAGAATGCTGAAAAGACGTGAAAAACCCATTTTAGGCTGATTTTGAGAAGTTCTAAATGAAGTTTATCACATCTTTCGCGTTTTATTCTCACGTGAAAAGGCATGGAAAGATTCACAGAAAGACGTGTATATACCAAATGTGTTTCAGGCTGCTTAGATCTTCATACAAAAGTTCAATAATGCATATTTTAACCGTCAAAACTACCAGAAGATCTTCCCAAAAAGACATGCCAAATGAGCCATAAATTTTTAAGTTATAGGACGTACCAAAGAGAAAATAGTCCAAACTTTTGTTTGGCATGTACTCGTACAACAACATCTTCTCATCCCCTTGAATGCAATAGCCAAGCAGTCTAACGAGATTCCTATGTTGAAGTTTTGCAATTAGTGTAACCTCATTCTTGAACTCTTCTAACCCTTGATCAGAACCCCTCGAGAGTCTCTTTACAGCTATTTCTTGTCCTCCTGGTAACTGACCCTGAACAACATTCAATAAACACATGTATATATAATTTAGAGGGGATTGAGGGTGGAGTTGGGATTTCATGTAGGTCGCAGTTATTGGAAAGAAGAAAATTTTGATACATAAATCTTGGACGAGTTTGAAATATTTCTTAGCTTAAGCAATCGTAGGGTACCTTGTAGACAGATCCAAAACCACCTTTTCCAAGCTTATTTGAATCTGAGAAATTATTGGTGGCAGACAATATACTTCGATAATCAAAACTGGGCGCGTCAAAGTCTTCTTTGCCATCTCCCAGTTTATCTATATAAATGACAAATGAAAACTTGCATATGTTTCATTTTGTTTTCAATTTTGATAAAGATGGTTAATAGGATTTTGATTCTCATTGATCAAGAATCCCATGTTCTTTTTTCAGATTTATGTGAGGATTAGGAAAAGTTTATTTTCTTGGGTATCACTCACCCCCATCTCCTAATCGGGTAAATAACTTTTCCACGGAAAGTTGCCAACACTTGAATGAGACAAAAATAACTCTTATAATAATGAGTTTTTATGGTTAAAATAAAAAGAACATGTGTAAATGCACTTACCCTAGTAATTCTTTCCTGAGAAACACATACCCATGTAAGTAAATAACTCACCAAAAAGCAAAGGAGGTCTTAGTATGTTCATCTTTTTCTTCAAACCATAAATGCAGACGCCAATGAAGAGGATCCCTATAACAATGGTCACAGGAATTATCACAGCCAACATGCTCTTGTGATTTGAGATTTGTTCCAAGCCGCCGTTAGCTGAGGTGAAAAAAAAAGTGCAGTTTCAATTGACTTGTACTGTAAGAAAAAAGGATGAATGAGGGACTATTTCCTACATACAGCTCTCAGTAAAGTTGAACTTCAAGATAGTAACCACAGCTTAATGTGACCGGTATTTCATATGATGAAATCATCCCATCAAGCTAGCATTGATCTTTATTTTTGTCGTTCAATGGTCATGCAGGGCATTACTACTTGAAGAGATTTAATTGAAGTAAGCATATCACAACTCTTAAATAGAAGTAGAGGAACAGAGGATGCATTTTTGATCAGGAAATGATGATCTTCATTGTCATGGAAATCAAGCAAATTAATATATGCTTAATTACCAAGTATGTCGGCAGGAATGCAGCTCCCATTTGTTGAATTCCACTGGAAATTCGCATTGCAAATGCACCTCCTTGCTGATTTTGTTGTATTGCAGGCTGAATTTGGCCAATCCCTACAGTCCTCGTTCAAAAAGCATAACGGCTCAGATGGCGGATCCCACTCAATTTCGACTGCACTTGACCAATTTCTTACTGCTGATGCTGATGACTCTAAATCAGGGACAAGTATGCTTGTATACATACGGCACCCAGCAAAGCTTGATATACCGATGGAATACATTGTTGAGGGCAAATACCCGGCGACATAACTACAGCAACTAAGCTGATTAATTGAACAAGAATTGCGGTCCTGTTTATCTTGCTTAAGTTTGTCGCATGTATTAGAATTAGTGCAATTCAAAGGCGATGGGGGAAGGTGTGTCGGACAATCTACCAGCAGAATGGTATTGTTGGTGGTAATGTGAAAAGGTTGGGTAGGATCCAGTTTTAGGTCTGTAGACACGAAATCCATAGAGTAACAACGCTCATAGGAAAGAAAAGCAAAAGAAGATTCATAGGAAATACCGATAACCAACGTTCGGCTTTCTGCGGTGATGTTGATAATTGGATAAGAGACATTGGGTGTATCGAATGAAAGAGTTCCCGGGTATCCATAACAAGTAAAACTGCCATAGGCTGGATCCCCACAATCCTTTTCGGTGCTAAGGGGATATGGGATGACTTGTCCACCACAGTCCCCGCACTGCCGCCTTCGACTACGAGTTGCTTCAAGAACAGAAAAAGTACTTCAGCCACTATACAGAAACAGAAAGGATTGCTTTTTTATTTTATTTTATTTCTTATCACTTTTACAAACAACCAAAAGATAAATAAGAAAGAAAGAATTGCTTTTTTCATGTCTAACCACGTCACATTACTAAAGTTCCATTCCAATTCTTTTCTATTCTTTCTAATTTCCCATGCACTATTAAAGTCTCATTTTCTCTAATGTCCCCCAATTTTAAAACATGATAATTCAGTACCCAAACTTTCAAAACGTGTCAATCCAGTAATTGCCATTAACTAGTCGGGTAAGTGCTATTTAAAAAGACACAAATACCCTTCGAATATTATCTAATTTTTTTTATAATTATAATGGTTGGTAAAAATAAACAGTTCCAATGTCATAGACCCATGGGTCAAAGTAATTAAAGAAATTTAGGAGAGTCATTGGGGTGTATAAGTATCTACATGGGGTCTATTAAAAGTCATAAGTTGAATTTAGGATTGTTGAGTCACGTTGGGAAGTTATGCGGGGAGTCGTCAAATTGAGGTTGGGGTAAGTCGATCAAGTTGTTACTTAATTTTAGGAGAGATGGTTTTAGGAGTCAATTATTATCCAAGAGTCTATTTAAGTTGTAATTTCCCTATGGTGAGAATTATCTTTTGTTAATTGAGAGTTATCTCTTTCGAGGTGTCTGTATCCCTCGAAGTAGACAGAATTTACGTTACATTCCTATTTGGGTTTGTAACAAATGGTATCAGAAACTGCACTATGCCTCCCAACTGCAATTGTGCAGTCCAAGTGGTAACATCGGTATTGTGGTGTTCAGCTAGAACTAGGTTTGCAAATCAATGGAATTAGTAACTAGCATTTCCTTGAAGGACCCCCTAATGAAAACTATGAAATGTGGACATGTCAGTAATGGAAATATATTCAAAATATGGCTTTATCTCTGCGTTTTGATACCCATCGCGGGCGTGTTCTTGTTTTGTACATGGTAGCAGTGCTTCCAAATTAATGAACGCTTGAAATGAAAACTTACAAATTTGTGAAGCATCGACATGCAAGAAGAGGTCGTAGCTCCCCTCATCTCGGACGGAATACGCCGGCCGAAGGTGCGTCAGATTTCGCAACCACAATAGGCACCGAACAGTGCCGGCACTGTTTCCCCCGGTGCAAGCATAAGCGCTACAGTCACAGTTGCTTCTACATTCTGTTTCACAGCTCTCTTTAGTTGACGTTTCGAAGGAGTCATCCGCCTCCGCTATTTGCATCGACTTCAAGAGTAGGAACCCATCCTCCCCCTGTCCGCATCGGGATAATGGCACCTTTCTCTTGCATCCACCGGACCAATTTCTGGAATGCCAATCCTTTGGTGAATTTGGCTCAAACCCTTGCAGGCAAGTACAATTTGTGGGATCATTAAGAGTATCATCATCAATTTCAGAATTTATGTCGGTGGTGCAAACAGCGAATGACCCACAAGTAGAATAGATGTTGCATCGATTCGTGGGTTGCCACCAGAATAATTTCCATTGTCCACCCATTTCGTACCAGATGTAAAACTGTAACCGGCCGCTTATGTCCACAACCATCCTTGACCTGTAGTCTGAGATATATGTGAAATATAACTGCTCGTTATCTGTGTTCATCTTGAAGTGGAAAAGGTAATGCTCGTTCACTTCAGGAATCCCCTCGAAAAAGCCACTATGATTCCAAGCACCGCTCCTCCAGTATGAAACATTTCTTGCCCACATGGATAGCTGATAGTTGAGTTCAGAAACATCTATGCCAAACTCAAAGTTTCCTGGTGATGGATCATTTATGCTTTTCCACGATTGTAGTAGAACTCGCTTATCGTCAAGGTTTGCCTTTAATTTCATGCCGGGAAGAAGTGTGTCAGTGGGTTGATCGAAGCTCTGCCATAGAATATTGCTGAGATTCCTTTCAATCAGCATTAGATTTCCCGAATCCGTAAGCACCGCCGTTAAATTGTTTGAGGCGGATGAGGTTTCTGTGGACCAAATGGCTTTCTGTTTTGCACCCAAAATCTGGAGATTTCCAGTCTTCCCCAGAGTCAGAATTCCAGAGGAATCCGGAAGTGCGTATTCCCTGTTGGCAACCCAGATCACAGTTTGTGGCTGAAGGTCATGATACCATATTCCAACGTATCGGTTATTGGAACCCTCAGGGCTGAAGAATCCTAATTCGAAAATTCGCCCTGCAGAAATTATGGTTTGCCCATCTCTAATCGTCTGATTAAAAGTTAAAGAATCCCCCAAGCTAAATCCAAATATGTAAAGAAGGATGAAGCAAGAGATGAGAAAAGCATACCCTTTATCAATGGTTCCTTCCATGTAGAATAATCAGCAAGACCAAAATCTTACTGCCTGTAATCTGTGTTTGGATTATCCAACAAAAGAGCATGAAGAGCTGAGGCTTACACTTGTTTATTTTCTTTTTGAAGCCACATTTATTTTATTATTTGACTTTGAAAGACTAGAAACCAAGTAATAAAAAGCCTCATTTAGCAAAATTGAGAAAAAAAAGAACAAAAATGCTGAAGTAATCATTTATATTTTTACTTTTATGGACTGAAATGCCAGTGGATATGTAGCAAAAGAGAGAACATCAGCAGCGTTCACATCCCCTTTCCGTGCCAATCAAATACAAACACGTGGTTGCTTGAAATAAAATATCGGTTGATATTTTTAATAAACGGCCGTGATTTGCTGTAGGATGTTGTGGAGCAATTTTGTGGAGGGCTGATTTGATCTCCCGGATTTTCTGTAGACATAATGAGCGATCACCACTTGTTCTTAGCACAGGTGGTGGTCTTCTCATGTGTGGTTTACTTAACAGAGTCCACCGATACAAAGGCAATTTTGATGTAACGGAATAAGTTTTGAATATGCATAGATACAAATAAAAAATTAAGATAGGTACATAAATGTTAGGAAATTCAAACAAATCATATAAAAATATATTATTAACAATGTTCATAAATTTTATATGATTATAAATAAGTCATTTAAATGTAAAAAAATCATAATTTAATGTTTATATAAAATGTGATATATCAAGATATAATTAATAACTATTGAGTCATAATTCAAATGCTAGAAATCTAAACCTAGGAACCAAATCTCATTATTTCAATTTGTCCATGTATATCTAGAATAGAGAAACTTGAACCTTTAAGGTCTGTTTGATTGTTGAGTAAGGGATGAGAAAAAGAAATATTCTCGAATGATTTTTCTTGCGTTTGTTTACTGATAAACAGAGAAAGAAAAGGGACGCGGGATCCCAAAATTAAGTGCCCGGTGAGAAAAGAAAAGTTGAGAAAAAATCTCGATTTTAACAAAGCAAAAAGTCAGCGGAAGGTTGAGCACCGCCTCTTCTCAGCGGTTGCGGAAGGTCGAAGGCACCGCCTCTTCTCGCCTTTCTCTCTCTAGCAGGAACAGCGGAAGGCTGAATCGAAGAACACCTTTCCACGTCGCAGGCAAGTTTTTCTTCTTCTTTTTCTTTTTTTTTTTCTTTTTGTTCCGAAGGTTAAATGTGGTTAGAAGATCAGACATTGGTGATAAATAGAAGGCTGAATCGAAGAACATCTCCCTTGTTTGGAGATAAATAGAATCCACCTACGGTAGGGGAAGTGATTGGTGGAATCAATCGAAGAACATCTCCCTTTTCTTAGGCTGGGACCTCTGATTTTGGCTGCCAAATAGACCTAATTGAAATCTTTATTTCAGTTTTGTGGTTCAGAGTTTAGAAGCTCTCTTGCTGAACCGATGTTCAGAGTTTAGAACATCTCCCTTTTATTTCAGTTTTGTGGTTCAGTTTTATTTCAGTTATTGGTTTGTAGTCTCTTCACATTGAATTTATGCTTCTTATCAGTCTCCATTTTTTTTTTTACTTTCTCTTCAGTTTTCTATCCTCTTCAGTTATCTGTCTCAAGTTAAATCTGTCCAAGTAAAACTACTCAATGCTGTCTCAAGTTAAATCTGTCCAAGTAAATATGTGTTTTGTACGTTAAAATCAAATTGGGTATGTGATATTTATGTCCAGGTTCCAAACATTGGCTCTTAAATTATGGTGCCGTGGTTAGAAACAATAAATGCTGCATTATATAAGGAGGCTAAGCAGCTGCTTATATCCAGCTAACTTCCATAAATGGGAAGAAAAAATGGTTGTGGTGGGACGGCAGGCGGTGGAGGGAATTGGTGTGTTCTAAATCTAAACCTCGCAGGAAACTGAACTATGAAGGGAATTGGTTAAAATAGTTGGAATTAGAATTGGTCAAAATGGATTCTCATTCTCAGGGGAAGGGGAGGGAATGGTCATCTTCTCATATTGGGGAATGCCATTTCATCAAGAGTTGGAATGGGTATGGAATTTCGATTACACTCAACTAAACAGTTAGAATAAAAATAGACCATTCTAATTTCAATTCTGGACTCCTATTTCCACAAACCATTCGGACCCTGAATTTTCAAAAGATGCCTGCTGTGTATTTGTTAGCTAGTTAGTGATGAAGTTAAAATAGGTGTGATTAGCAAGTGATGATGCTGGTAAAGAGATGAAGTTATTGGTTTGTAGTCTCTTCACATTGAATTTATGCTTCTTCTCAGTCTCCATTTTTTTTTTTTACTTTCTCTTCAGTTTTATACTCAATTTGGGAGGACTGCAAATACAAATGTTTTCAGTACAAAACCTTGTACATGGTATTTCTAAACAAAACATTGCATTTCTAAACAAAACCTTGAAAATGCCTAGTTTTCATTTTTGATGAATAAGTGGCCTACTAGAACAAGTTTATTGATGGGTATTGCCACATAGTCCAATCCCAACAACTGTCAGAGATGGGTGACATTTTTGAGAAGAGACCAGAAACAAAAACTTGAGAGAAAAATTTTAAGGAATGTTACAAATTCTGTTGAAAATTTTATTTCTTCGAGAGAATTCTCTATGAAGTAGGATCATTTTTGTTGCTTAGAACTTCATTTCTTACATACGAAATGCCCATTTGGAGGGTTGAAGTGCAGTGGCTTCTGGCTTTCTGAGATGGACCCAAAATGAAAAGCTTATAAGCTATGTTTGATGAAAAATCAAGAGAGCCCAAATCAGTTTTTATTCAGTCATTTGAAGGACTGTCTGCTTCAGCAGTAGCTGAATCTTCAGCTCAGCCCTCCCAAATAGACACTGAACTTTTGAAGCTGACACCCAAATTTAAAACACCCCCAAACCAAATGGTTAGAAGTGAGATTTTTTCTCTAAGATATGAGTTTCAAAGTACCCTTCTTAAGACATTGGAGAAATTGCCTACATTGGTTATTGATGTCAGAACAATATAAATAATGTTAAATTTTATTGTTAATGCCCTGATATGCATAAAGATGCTAAAATAGAAACATGGTTGAGTTTTTATTGTCAAATTCAAGAACATTAATATGTATATGATTATCCTGTTCAATAGAAACATGCTCTTACTCTTGGTCTTAAGGGTAAGTATATAGAGTCTTTTAATGCTTGTTTATTGCAAAATGAAGTGATCTTTGTTTTAATATTTATGGAATTTCTTATAGTCCATTCTATATAAATAAAATACAGTTTGGGTTAGGGTGGAGAGTGGCAGTTTGGCACTTCAGTTTGGGTTCTAGGTCGATCCAGTCCAACTTGGCATGCAGGTGTCCTAGGAACGGTGCATGCTGGGATCAAATCTACCTCATTAACAGAGGATAGTGAAAGGAAACAGTGGGAGAATTTCAGGCCTTAAATCACTTTGCCACTTCAAAGATTAATAGATCCTTCAACATTCTTTGCTAAACAACCTGACTAACAGTCCTGCTCCCACAACACCCAAACCCACAAACATACACATACAAAAACATATATACAAAATTATATATGAATTTAGGCAATGACTACTTTTCTTGGTTAATGGTTGCTCTTATTTTTTTTTCATTGACTACTTTTCCAGCATGTAAATTATATAGGCATTTTAGAATGAATTCCCCAATTTATTTATTTATTTGTTTATTTATTTTCTATGAATAGATGGAGCAAAATTTGCTTTATGCAATTGTAGGGGCTGCAACTGCTACGGTTGCAGTTACATTTTCATTGTTGCAAGAATATGTGGATTATATTGATAGGGAACCATCCGTGAACCGGGATTTTGAACGAAGGGATTTATTGGATAGATTATATGGACAAAAAGAAATAGATTGTTATAACCAATTGAGAATGGGGAAAATAGCATTTACAAGGCTATGTAAGATTATTCGTGAGACAGGAAGAATACATGATACAATGAGGTGCACAGTAGAAGAACAAGACTTTTTGAATGAATTATGTTATTGAATGCAACTTCTTTGATGTACCAACAGGTCCAAATAATAGAGCAATTTTAGTTTCTAGTAGTTTCTTTTATGAATGCATGCACAGGTTTTTTCACAAAAATTTTCTCAGCAAACAAACACTAGAAAGTGGATTTTCTCACAAAAATTTTTTCAGCAAACAAACACATTACAACTAACTGAGAAAATAAATTTTCCTTTTCTCATCCCAACATTTCTCATCCCATCCTTTCTCAGTCCAATTTTCTCAGCAATCAAACGGACCCTTAAAGAACTTGAGCATTACTTGTTAAAGGAATGTCTCCATACTACGGAATCTTACCTAACTTTAAATTAGGTTATAGAATATTTAATAAGATCTACAGGACAAGATTATGAAGATGACCAGCTAAATGAAATTGAAGAATGTTTCTTGAGGCAGTTGGATGAAAATGAAGGGATAACAAGTGATGGCACTGAGAAATTGGCTAGAGAATCAAAGAGGGTGCAGATGAGTCCCAAGCGGCTGCTCTCATCGCAACACAATCTCTGCAGCTTTATCTCTGCAGTAATTGCAATCCGATGGTTGGGGGTATTTCCAGTGCTACAGAGGAATTAGAAAGTCTATAAGATGGGTAGGGGACCAGCACCCTCCAAATTGGCCATGTATTCCCAAAAGCATGTGATTTCTGGATCCCAACCTAGAAGATTTCCAGGTGATACAGCAGCTTAATTTAAGTTTCAACTCATCAATAGCCACTGTTTGGCTAATTAATTACTATTCTTGATAATAATTCCAAGCTCAATAGCCACTGTTTCAATATATACTTATTCCCTTTGAATGCCAGGCTGTTGCAACTGCACAGAAGCCCAAGTATCCAATCACTCATCTAAGGCTAACTAACATTATAATGAAGAACCACCTCTGGTATGAACGTCGTTGGTTAGGGTTTGAATGTTTGTTTTCTCTACAACATTTTCAATGTGTTTAATCAGAGTTTAAATGTGTTTGAGCCTCAAGCCAACAAACTAGATAGGACTAGGACAGATGGGGCATCCAAGGTTTAAAGTATTGCGCAAGTATTGGGTGGTTTGATCGAGTTCAGATCTCCTGTACATTGAGAACAACCCATATTACCAGTTGGCTTAAATTAACCCATACCGGATGGCTTCTCAAACAACCCATATTACCGGTTGGCTTGTTGGACTACCCACATACGATCAATAGAATAATAGATAGGCCCTCAACATAACCTGATATTACAAAATAAAATATAAGACGGAATTACATAAATACCAAATATCCTCCAATCATAACTAGGAAGTACTTACAATAATTTCTGCTGCCTTTTCATTGACAATGCTTCCATCACTGCGTGTCCGACTATCTATATAAATTTGTGCATGAGTAGGTGCCACCCCGTGGACCTCTTTTGTCCAACGACATGAAGGTAAAATAACTTCGAACAATATACATATGCTGAACAAAAAATTTATCATCATTACTGCATATATGTAGAAGTAACCTTCTCTTCAATGAGTAGGGAATCCTTTTGTGCCAGTGCAGTGAAGGTCTTCTAGTTTGGCTCGATTACTTTTATTAATTTGACTAACTTTCTACAAAAATAATAACAAAATAAAAAATAGTTAAATACTAAATTTTAAATTGACTCATGATAAATATAATACAGTACGATATTGGTTCCCATCTACCCGATCATCTAGAACATTAGCAACCATTTCTTCTTCTGTTTTATTTTCATCATACCCCTTTGCCTTTATTTCATTCTTCCATTGCCTCCACTTGTCATATATAATTTGTAGGAGTAGCTTTTTTGTTTGTTCAGTGCATTAGGCACAAATTGACACTTTAACCATAACCAATGACACCAAATTCAGACTTGTCATCATGAGTGTCAAATTAGTGGGTAGACTATTTGGGGGAGTGGTGGAGTTGAGCATTCATCCATTATAATTAACAGAAAGAAAGGCAAGAAGTATTAAACCCAAATGCATTACCTGCATTTCATTAAAAACACCATAGTGCTGAAAAGAGCAGTAGGCTAGCAAAGCCATCTCCATAAATCTAAGTTACAAGCTGAGTTATCCATCCTTTTCAGTAGCAAGGATGGTGTGGTGATGCTTTAATGATATATTTGACAAACAATTGGAGTTGGACATACCATTCAATGGTCTTCTCTGGTGATATCTTATATAGGGTTTATTCATGATGGGTTTGAGTTGCATTGTGTTGTACCCAAACTTGGCCATTGATAGCTAGGCCTGGGTCTGCCTTGGAAAGTTTATGGTCCAAAACACTTTAAACAGGGGCTGGGTTTACCATTACAGGCTTGAAATTTTCACAAATTTCTAGGCTAACATGGCTCATATTTTTTTTTATCAGTAACTAACGAAAACCAGCCAAAAGGTAGATGACATACCTACTCACTAGTGGGCTGGGTGTAGCTAGCTCCTGTGGGTGTGGTTTCAAATTCTTAGTTTCTTAGCTTTGATTTCTATGTATGTGAGCTGCTAATTAAAAAAAATGTGTATGTGAGCATGCATACCTACTCACTAGTGGGCTAGGTGTAGCTAGCTCCTTCCTGTTGTATTTATCAATGGGTTGCCATAAATTATATCTAACCTTCCTACTAAGTAATGTGGAGTAATGCCATAATAGCATTCTGCTGAGGAGCTCCTCAGATTTACCATTTGATGGACCAGAATGGGCTGAATACAGTCTAAAATTCACCATTTGATGTCTGGTCAGGATGATGTTTTAGATTAAATTGGACAACAGGATGAACATCCGATCGGCTCCTCGGATTTATGTCTAGAATCTAGATCAATAATCAATAATCAAATATTCTTTCTAGCAATATAATGTATTGGATGGTCAGACTATCCAATTGGATCAATGAAAGATCATGTTGACCAATAAGGAGGGCTCACATTCTAGCATGAATGAACACATGTACAGGAAAAAGCTATTCTTTTATATTATTACTAGTTTTAAAGACTGCAGAAATAGTTTTTTTTTTTCCTTAAAATGAAGATGGCCAGGCTGGTAGAGACAATTTATTTGAGTCAGTCACATGCATGGTTTCAGATTTAAGTTTAAAATAATTGGATAGGATTTGGACATGACTGAATCCAATGCAAATCCAACCCAATTAAATCCCTACTGTCACTGTTCCTCATACTATAATAATGTCGTGTACAGTGAAACATATTCTCTCTATAGATGTAAGTGATCTTTGGGTGGAATTATCACTTTGATCAAGTCCAAACTATCAAATTCAAAGTCCAAACTATGATGGAGTTTCTTCGGGACCAGGGGATTATAAAAGGAACGGCCTCTTAAACTGGAAGAGTACTATTTGCTTGAGGGGGAATAGTTTCAGTTGGGGTTTGGCAAAGAGAAACTTTTCTCTCCTTGACAAGTGGCTTTGGAGGTTGCAATTGGAATTTGACTTTTTGTTTTTGTTTTTATTTCCATTAAAAATAAAAAAAGACGGGGAATTACAATGGCAAAGTGTTATCACTATACAATGAAGCCCTGTCTACCCCTGATTTTGCCAAGGAATCAGTTACAACATTCAGCTCTCTAGAAACCCATCTGAAAGAACAAAAATGACGAGTAGAAATTTCTCAAATTTCTCTGAGCCTGTTGGCCAATTTCTGGGGACCCACATCTTGTGGCTCTGGATTTTTCCAGCCCATCAAACAAAACATGAAGAAGCAATATTACTTCAAACAAAACAGGGCCAGAAATGTATATACATTTCTAGTGAAGAACCGAAGAAGATTAAAAGACAATTGCATCATGGGCCAAAAACATTATGGATTCATAGAAATCTAGACATATGATGAGGGATATAACTAATCTAATCTGTCATTGGAGATTGGAGCCCAATATAGGTGGATTCCTAGATCAGACAGCTACCTTTTTGATGGACTGGAAAAATCTGGGGCAATCAGAGAGAAAATGTAAACGGAACCAACGGAACCAACGACATACATTGTGGTATGCTTGGGTTATTGACAAAGATCCCCTAAACCTTCTAGATTCCAACATTTTGCCCCCACCGGCTCAATTAACTTCATGTATTCTTTTCATGAGACACTTCTAAAAACCTAGACTTCCCTTATGATACAGTTTTGTTTTTTCATCTTGTCTCTTCCATGTTTAGAAAAAAAAATAGTGCATAATTGTATAACATTGAATTGGATGAACTAGCCCATTCTATAAAGTTGGAACCTAAGTCCTCTAACCCATAATTCCACGTCGGGACCTTGTTTGGGAGATCGTGTAGGAGCTTGAAGCTCGGTCAAGGTGACAAATAGTACGTCTTCCTACGCCCGGGCAGGGGACTGCTTGTTTCTTAAGCATGAGAATAGCGAAAAAAATTTCTAAGTCCAAAGGAAGACAGTGCTCACAATAAAGGGAGATAGTCCCGACAAGGTTGCGGATAGAGTTCGGGTGAAGCTGACCTATAGTGACGCCGAAGTGGTTCATGACCTCGACGATCAGGGGATGGAAGGGAAGGCGCAGCCCGACAACAAGCTGCTCATGGAATATCACGATCTCATCCGGACCGTGCTCCCAAGGAAAGTCGTCATAGGGTAAATAGTAAGTATACTCCCCGGGCAAGTTGTATTGGACGATAAGGGACCAAAGGCTTTCGGATGTCATAGTAGAGGGTTCGAACTTATCTGGCACCCGACCTTGACGAGAGGTGGATGCCAAACTACCCGAGGCGACTTGGCCTACGGGCTCAAACTCGAGCTCTTCCTCGAGCTCTACCTCGGGCCCTGCCTCGGACTCACTATGGCTGTCGGGGGTAGCAACTCGATTCGTAGAACCGGCATCTGACCCCCCCAGAGGACTATCCGTGCTACTAAAACTAGACATCGAAAACAAAGAAGGCTGAGGACTCACTAGGAAAAGCTACCGAACTACGAACGAGTGATGCGAACTAGCAGGCTTGGACGCGAGCTCAAGGGACAAACGCTGAAGGATAATAGTGGAAAGTGATTGGGGTTCCCCCTACTATTTAAAGCCACTGTACCCGCGCATCAACGACCAAGATCAAAACCATCCAACGGCTCCCCGCAAAGTCAGTTGCGCACTCCCCAAAGAAAAGACGCTTTGGCGTGCACGTTCGAAAATTCGAAACTGTTTGGCACGCACATTCAAAAATTTGAAAATTTGAAAATCGTTTGCGCGCGTGAGCCACGCGCAGCTCGGGACTGACCCCTGGTCAAGCCAAGCCAACCCCGGTTGAGCCGAGAATACAAGCAGACCGAACCAGAAAAGTTCCTGATCAAGGCCAAAGTGTCCCGAGGAAAATCCACCTGTCATTTTGTGAACTCCCCACGCCGGGCCAGGACCCCGAGCATAGGGAGTGGGGGGCAATTGATGGAGGAAGATTTGACCTGACCCCTTGGCCACGCGACACGTGGAAGCAACCGAGAGTGACCTGGAAGAAGAGCCAGCTCAGCACGGTAGCAGGCCCACAAACCCGAGCTCCGAACTAAAAAGTCCTGAGCTCCCTCAAGGAACCTACGACTCGAGCTCCGAACTAAAGAGTCTCGAGCTCCCTCGAGGAACCTACGACCTGAGCTCCGAACTAAAGAGTCCCGAGCTCTCCCTTCAAGGTCCTGAGCCTTGTAGGGAGCAGAAAAGGCAAAAGACTTGAACTGCCCACCTAGGGGCAGTTCAGGCCATACTTCTGTCCGAACTCAAAACCTCGCCTCGCACACCACTTCGGCTCCAAGCCGCCTGGCTGAACAACCGTACCTGACGCCCAGGAGACTGTACACGGAAACGGCACACCTGACTGATTAGGGGACTGACACATGACAGCCGCCATCCAACGGCCACCTGCCACCGTCATCCTAGACGAACAGAGGCAGCCCTGGCGACTAGCAGTGGAGGCTATGACACCCGAACTGACAACTGGCAGTGGAGGCTATGACACCCGAGCTGACGATTGGCAGAAGAGATGACACCCAAACTGGCAGAGGAAGTGACTCGATCTGGCAGAGGTAATGATGTCCGAACTGGCAAAGGCATGGAAGTGAGTGTACAGGGTGATTATAAAGGGCCCCCATCTCACAAAGAAGAGGGTATGTGATTCTTGCGTTTTCTGGTCTTAGAATTTCTCATTTCCCTTGCCTTCTGAAGAACACTAACTTGAGCTTCGGAGTGTCCCAACCGGGTTCCTCCCCGGAAATCTTCATTTTCTTCCCTGTTTCAGGCACCTCCGATCTCGTCAAAAGCGAAGTAATCGGCACCTAAGACAAACCGGATCGCGCATCATCACCCAAAAAATATTTGAACTCCCCCAAATCTTTAATTTCAAATTCTAATACAAGAAAGGCTTTAGGTTGCTAAGTTTCTTAATGATGATCACTTGTCACAACTATATCTTCATATACAATAAGAACTGAAATCAACCCCCCCCCCCCCCTCAAGCTTAAAAAATAGTATGTTCAGGTAGTTTTTTGTATACCCAGTATACCCAAACTTAATTGCTTTTTTAAATCAATTAAACCGAGCTCTAAGAGTTTTCCTCAACCCATAAATAAACTTCATCAATTAGGAAACTTTCTCAAGAAAAACATCAACACCTAGGGGAAGTATATAAACCTCTTCTTTCTAGTCATAATAAAGTTGCAATCTTCACATCCGATTGATATAATTGTAGTTAGGACATATGAGATGCAACTACTAACAACACTCTAATAGAATTCATTTTAACAACAAGAGCAAAAGTCTTTGTATAATCAATGTCATAGTGTTGAATATAATCCTTGACTTCCCATTTGACTTTATATCTATAAATGGATCTTTAGATATATACTTCACTATAAAAGCCCATCTATATCCAACCAAATCTTTCCCCCTAGCCAAATCCACCAGTTCCTAAAGCTCAGTTTGAAAAGAGTACAAATTCAATATGTACAATGCAAATACATACAAAATATAAGGTTTTGCATTCTACATATTTGCATTTGTACTCCTTCCAAACTAAGCCTAAGTTTCACTTTCTACAAGGGTCTCTCCATTTAATTATATTTATGCCTTCCGCTCTAGCTTAAATAAATCGTCTGAAACATTTTTCAGTATAAAAATAATAGAAATGGTGGCAAAAAAGTTTTATGGGAGGAAGATAAATGAGAAAAAGGAAACATACTTCAAAATAGGATGTAGAGTACATTTCCTAACTCCTTTTCTCTAGGCAAGAGGTAAATCTAGGTCATCAATTGCAAAAGGTTGAACAACAATTGGGGAGACTCACTAAAGGGAGCAATTGGTAAGGAATTACTTGAATCTGGATCCACACGAAGTGATTATTGGTGAGCTCTCACCAATTGCTAGTACATCTTTTTCCTATCCAACCACCTTGAGTAATTTTGTAGAGGAGAAAGTAACGGGAATATCATATATTCTCACCCTAAAGAGAGAGAGGAGCAAAATAAAAAAAAAAAAAAAAGAGTTTCAAAAAAATTAAAAAGGAGTGAAATTCCACCAAATACAAGATCACAACACTTGCACCCGATTTAACTAGAAGAATTTCCCAAGAAAATACACTTAGGCCCAGTTTGGTTAGTGGGAATAGGAGTCTGGAATCAGATTCTGATTCTAACTGTTTGGCTGATCAGAATCAGAATCAGAATCCTTAACTATTCCTGTTGGAATGGTATTCCTCCATTCGAGGAAATGACCATTCCCTGCCACTCCCTTAGGAATGAAATCACATTCCTATCTGAACCAAATACTCAAATAGATTTTTGTTCCTGTCTGAACCAAACAAACTATGGGAATAAACCATTCTGGTTTCGATTCCGAAGGATTCTGATTTCGATTTCGTTATGAACCAAACGGACCCTTAGTCGTTTGGTTAGGGTCTAATTTCGATTTCGATTTCAATTATGGGAATAAACCATTCCGATTTCGATTAGGGTCCGTTTGGTTTGTAATTGGAATCGGAATCAGAATCGAAATCCTCTGGAATGAGAATCAGAATGGTCCATTCCCATAATCTATTTGGTTCAGACAGGAATGGAAATGAGAATTAAAATCAACAGGAATGGGATTTCATTCCCAAAGAAGGGGCAAGGAATGACCATTCATTCAAATGGGATAATGCCATTCCAGTAGTTATAGAAATGGAATTCCAATTTCATCCAACCAATTAAACAATTGGAATCGGAATAGCCCATTTCGATTCCGATTCCAAACCCCAATTCCAGCAAACCAAACGGACCTTTAACTTATTTTGGATCAAGTTCAGACTCGTATTGATATATAACATGAATGAAACTAATGCAACGAGGGGAGATGGAAACCGCAAAACATGAAAGTAGCAAAACACGAGGGGAGATCGTAAAACCGATGAGTCTATTCATGAGTTAAGTAGCAACCAACACAACTTCACCCCAAAACCGATGAGTCTATTCATGCTACACAAAAACCCATGAGTCATTTAAATATGTCTGTTTTTCTTTTAGTCATGCAATTCTATATATTGATGAGAAGATTGAGTATAATAATACGAGCTTTAATGAATCACTCCTTTTTTTTCTACTAACAATAGAATACACCTCATCAAGTAAAGGAATATCACTTCTTCCTCGCAACTGCATTTTGATAATCTCATATTCTGAATTTAGTCATGATAAAAACTCAAACATACAATCCTGATTACCCTAGAGTAATCCAATTTCTCCAATGGATTTCCTATAATCCAATTCCTCATACAACACTTGGATTCCCTATAATCCAATTCCTGCCTAATTAAGCTAGAAAATCTTCGCTTCATTATTCATTTGTGAATATATTTTACTATTTCTCAAATTTGTGCAACAGTCCAATGAATCATAAGCCCACAACTACTTTGGGGAGCCATGGATTTCTGTATTGAAGACATGATAATCAAGTTTTCTAGTTCCAACCAAGGTTTAAAGTATCGTTATGTATCAGCCCCTATCGACCGATATGTATCATTTCGGGACTCTTTTGATATGCTTCTACAGTGGGTGTATCGGGGGTTTGACCGGTTCAGGAGATGGAGGGGTCCTAGACCGGCTCCCCTAAAGCAGTTTTGAAAAAAAAATTAAAAAAAAAGTAAAAAAACAAGTATCAAAATGCCCGATACGCCCCTACCGACGTATCTGGCATATCAATATTTTGAACCTTAATTCCAACACCTCCAACCACCAACTGGCCTTCTTGTCTTCCTAGTCAAGTAGTCTAATTTGCTCCTGCAACCAATATAAACTTTTTTAGACTGAGATATTAATTCTAGAAATTAGTTCCATGTAGTAATTTGAAGGTTGTTTTGACTTCCAAGACTAGCTTGCTACAAGTCATACTAGAAGTTGAGGTGCTCGTAGACTTAGATGAAGCAAAATCTTGTCATTTCCGATCATAAAAAATGGTTCAGACCCGGGAAATAATGCCTTCCTATAGCAAAATCTTAGGTGGGTAAATAACTTTCCCACTTAGGGGGAAAGTTGCTAAAACTTGAATGGGACAAAAATGTCCCTTTTAATAATGGATTTTTATGACTAAAATGGTCATTACTTTATTTATCTAGGAAATAAAAGAACATAGGTAAATGTACTTACCCGAGTAAGTATTTTTCAGAAAAAACTTATCCAAGTAATTACATTTACCCATAAGTAATTTACCGAAAAGCGAACGAGGCCTAAATACTCTCAAATTTTTAGAGAAAAATGGGAAATATTAAATTAAACCCTACAACCCAGCTCTCCTAATCATGCTTAAAAACTCCTTAAGTCATTCTTGATTAAGGGGAAAGCCCCTACACATACCATCAGCCGAATCTCCTTTGGCCCTATTATGAATTGAGATGAAGAATAGTCAATTAAGCTCGAGCCATAGAGAAGATCAGTAGGCTCTTAACCAGCTTTAATACTATCTGAACCAATAACAGACTTTGATTTAATGGTATTTAGAGAAGGTTCTATCAGTAAAACGAGAGAACAGAAGAGAAGAAGACAAAGTGAAAAAGGAAAGAGAGTAGAAGAAGAAAAGAGGATGTCAAATAGGATTGGTTACCAATGAGATCGGTCCAGCCTAGCTTATATACATTCTCAATTAAATCAGTGATTAATTATAAAAAACAAACTTACATAAGAAATATAGAACAGCAGTTTTATATTGTAACTTGTAAGTGCTTCTACACTTTATGACCTGAATGTGAGACCAAAGTTAAGATGTCTATTCATTACTATATAATGTTAATAATTGCTTAGGTTTTAGTAGTGGTCATAAAATTTAAATCAAAGTATCAAATTATCATATCATAAAAGGTTAATACTTTTCTTTTTGCCATTTTATCTTTGATTGCACATATGCATGGGTCCCATTGTTTAGATAGAATAGGTTGTTAATTACAAAAGAAAAAATAAATAAACCTGCTTTAAATTTTTAAATCAAATAAGGAATTCAAATTAGATTCTAAAGATGAATACTATGCGACTGTTTTGCATCGTTGCCATTTTTTGGAGCAACGACGCCACATCAGCGTCACGTAGGAAAAAATGGTGTTTCAAGAAATAGTCATTTGTTTGGAATCGTTTTTTTCATAAAAACAGTGCTCCAAGCTATGCTTTGGAAGTTGGGAAGGCATGGCTTGGAGCAACGTCAAATTTGGTGTTTCCTAGAGCTGCAGCTTGTTGTTGCCAACAGCAGTGATGCGGCAGTGAATAATAGGTAGAAGTGAAGAAAACATTTCTTGGAGCATTGGTACCAAATAAAAAAAAGTTGTTATTGTTCCAGGAAACGTCCTATCTGACAGCAACGATTCCCAACAGAAAAAAAGTTTCCAACCCACACATCAGCAGAACTGTTTTCTTGATGCCAAACATATACTATATCTCAAACAAAATGATATATTTGTTGTTTCCCCCGAACATTTGTATCCTTTTTCCTTTTCTATTTTCCTCCTCCTCTTGCATTATGGGTGGGCATGAATCAAACTTTTCATGACTGAGCTTTGAGTTTGAACAAAATCAAAATGAGATTTTAGTCAAGCTGAATTTGAGTTTAATTCTCTAGCTTGAATTAAGTTGTAACTTGAGTTCGAACCTCATAATTTTTTTGGTGAACTGAGACCAAATAATCAAATATTCGATTCAGTTCAGCTCGAATCAACTACTATGTTACAACTTGCACACAATAATTTTAAAATTTAAAAAATACGGCTCTGTTTTTTTTTTTTTTTTGCCCACAATCCAACTACTATTCTGGAATTTTATATTTTCAAACTGTCATAATTGCCCATCCCAACAAAATTAATTTTAATTCAACTATCAAATAATCCAAAAATAAAACTCATTTTAATTTATATTGACCCACCTATCTTGTTTCTCAATGCAAAATGCTCGCAGGTCGTCTCGTGGATGGGGCATAATGGGACCATTTCATGATGGAAAATATCTTCGCCAAATCGTCAACGAGAAACTCGGAAGCAAATTACTGGAAGATACAGTGGCAAACCTCGTAATTCCAACCTTTGATATAAAAAATCTCCAACCAGTCATCTTCTCGACATATGAGGTCTTTGTCACCATCTCACTACGTAGAATTATACTACGCTGTGGTAAAAAAATGGAATCTTAATTTCAATTTAAAAATTTGACGCAATTATATTGCAGGCTTCGGTTTAGCTCTCCATACTTTAAAATTTGACGCAATTATTGTTTTTCTTTTTGTTTTTACTAAAATTATCTTTTTGTTGTAATTTTTTTTTTGTAATTTTCAGTTTTTATAATTTTCTGTGTTTTTTTTTTTTTATATTTCCTCTTTTTCATCAGTTTTTTTGTTATATTTTGTCAATATCCTAAAAACTAGTCTCATAACATGATATTAGGGCAATTCAAAGTTTTAAAAATGTTTAAACATGTTGACATGAGAATATTTTCTAAGTGAATTGTCAAAATACTAATGGCGAGGGCAAAATGCTAGAATCTAAAAGTTCAAGGTGAGTCTTTGATGCAAATGAAAGTTTTGGAAGTTTAAAAAAAAAAAATAAAGTACAAGGTACTAGTCTTACCTCACTTATTGGGCATTATAAGACTACAACAGAGGTAGCCCATACCCATAGCCCTCCAACCAAGGTTCAAAGTATCAATACAATACGCATATTGGCAGTATCGTATCGATACTTAAAAATGCTCGAAACTCTTTTTTTTAGTTATTTTTCAAATTTTGATTTATTAAAAAATTAAAAACAGGTTTTTTATTATTAAAATAATTGAGATTTCGAAACACCTGAAAACAGATGTTTTGGAGCATATACCATGCCTCCAACGCAAGTGAAAGTAGAAATCAATCCCCAAGTCTCACCTAAGACCAGCTAGAGACATTAACAAATGAGTGAATACCTTGTAGACACAAAAGTTAAGGGTAGATGCCCATTTTTTTGTTAAATTCCTTCATTTGGTCCAAGAATAGGTTGCCTTAAGAAGGATTTCTTGCCTTCAATAAGTATGTTTACAGCCTGATATAGGTCCCCTTGGTGGGGTGCAAGATGTCAGCATATTTATTTAATGCTTATTTAGTGTGTTCACCCAATGTGCCTAGAAGATCCAGACTCATTTGGAAGAGTTAAGGTGGTATTTGATACAATGTTCGATACCCATTTCATTTGGTTCCAAAGTGCATCATGGCAAATATGCATTTTTAAGCTACAGCATGTTACAAAAAAAGCTAAAGGCTCGTTCCTATTTATTGAAGTTTGACATTAATAATTACTTTTAAAGGTGGATTAAGCTAAAGGCTTGTTCGTATTTATTGAAATTTGACATCTGAAACTGTAATAATTATTTTTAGAAATACATTAGAGATGATGAAATTTCTGGTTGAGTCGAGATTAGAATGGCATTTTTGTTCGTTTTCTGTTTGTAATATTGCCAACGTATTTGCTGTTCGTTTTCTAATCTGGGAACTTTTGGGGAAGGGGACATGGTGGTTCAAGTTATGAAAGCAGGTCAGCGAATCTCTGTTGGAGGGTCAGGGTTTAAAGGAAGGGAAACCTTCCTTCGCAGCCTCGCAGGTGCTTGGTTGGAGAGTTTAAAGGTGTTCAGCCCCCTGTTCAGAAATATAGAGATGGGTTTCCAAAGTCCAAACTGTGGAACATCGAGATGGAGGTCGTGGTTAAGCTCTTGGTGTGTGTGGGGGTGGGGGGGGGGGGGGGTATTCTTAAAGTGCAATCATACAACTATTTATTTTCCAATGATACCCCCAAAAAGTTAAACAAAAACTCTCATATATAGGGTCAAAATAGATATTTGATAGTTTTCAGAATTCAGAGTTCAAAATTCAGAACAACATTCTCTGCATTCAGAGTTCAGAGGAAAGAAAAGTTCACCAATACCAATATACCTCTTAATGTAATTATTACACTTTCAAATGTCAAACTTCAGAGCAAACGAACAGGCATGGTTGAAATGGGTCGAGATGTAGTAGGCACGTTAGGTAAGCATAATGAGTGAGCATGTAATAGCTGTGTGACACATGTCCTAGTTAATGCACCTTTCATCCAAATGTTTTTGCTCCGTTAGACAGAAATTATCCATTATTTTATTATCTTTGTCAAAATAATTAAAAATAAAAAACAACGAAAAAGAAACACGTAAATGAGTCCCAACTCCCAACATGTTTAGGTTTTCCTTTTTCATTATTTTTATTTTTAATTATTTTGATAAAGATAGTTAAATAATGGATAATATCGGTCTAACGGAGCAAAAACGTTTGGATGAAAGGCGTATAACTAGGACATGTGCCACACAGTTATTACATGCTCACTCATTGTGCTTACCTAACGTGCCTACTACATCCGGACCCGGTTGAAGTGGAGCCGGAGCAAGTTTCGTTAGAAATTGTCGAGGTTGCGATTGTATAAGAAAGGACGATGTCGCACGGGACCTTAACTCCAGAGATGGCTGTGACCGGAGGAGGTACAAGTAGTGGTAGAAATTGGGCGGATTAGGTTGGGTTTGGTTTGGATTGAGCTTCAATTCAACCCATTTAACCCGCCAACCCATTAATGACCCAGTTATATAAAATTAAATGGGTTGGGTTCAACCCAAACCCGCTTTAACCTAATCCAACCCATCCAAACCCATTAATCTTATATTTATGTACTTAAAAAATAAACTAACTCTTTCTTAACAAGTAAATTGGTCATAGCTCGGTGGTAATAGTAGATGCTATTTAAATAAGTGGTGAAGGTTTAAATCATATTACATGCATGTTATTTTTACACAAGTGACGAAGCCATTTGACTAGGTTAAGATTTTGGGTTTGACCGAACCACTTAGGTTCAAACCGGTCAAACCAACTTGAACTATCAAATTTGATTATCTTCAAGCTAATCACGTCAAGGGTTGTTGAACCATTTAGATCTGGATCAGTCCCATCGGACCAGACCAGATCGGTTCAGTCAATGGTAGATTGACTTGGACCAGCCCATATCGAGTTTGTGCCTGGGTTTGGGATCCAAAAGGGGGTCAAGAGACGTAAATCGGACTAGTTTGGATTCAGGACGGGTTGTGCGAATATTGGTCGGACCGGGTGGTCCAAACTGGGTAATGCAAGTGGGTGTCGAACCATCCCACCCTGATCCGTTTCGGATTCGGGTCGACCCAGATTGACTTGTGTTGGGTCAATCCAAACAAACCGGATTAAGTTGAGCTAGTCCAGACTCGGGTCTAGTTGATTTGGATTTATGTCAAATTCGGTGAAGTGTGTTGATTCAAGACAAAAGCTAAATTTAGTCAATAATTAATAGAAAATTAATACATTAATTATAAATTATTTCATTCAAATGAAGAAAATTAAAAAAAAAAAAGGCTAAGGTATTAATACTTATATCTGTAATGGTTAACCCAATGGTTATCCATAACCCAATCCATTTAAATGGATGGGTTGGGTGATCAACCCATTTCCAACCCGCCAAGTAAATGGACAGGTTGGGTAGGTTCAGCGGGTTGGGTGAAAAATTGCCACCCCTAGGTACAAGGACGGAACAAGTCTCAGACGCCAAGGATGCTTCCATTTGATGAGGGATAGGCAGGGTAGAGGTAGAGGGGGTTTGGGATTGAATGTTTCTTGCAAGAGGTTGGTGGTGGTAGAGGTCCTTGCAGTTGTACCATTGCCGTAAAGAACATTGGGAACTAAGGGTCCGTTTGGTTCATGATTGGAATTAGAATCGGAATCAGAATGGGAATCCCTTGGAATTGAAATCGGAATGGTCTATTCCCCCTACATGTTTGGTTCAGATAGGAATCAGAATTGGATTTTGATTGATGCTATTTGGTTGATTAAGAGGCTGGAATCGTTTTGCGTGTCAAATACAATGAGTACACATTAGGTGGTGAGCAATCTTGATTTTTGAGGAATTCGTAGGTGGGACACCCCCCAGCCAAAAAAAAAAAAAAAACACTCAAAACCGCGTTGACATAAGCAAAAATAGCAATCACATTCTCAAATCCATGGCATCGTGATCACATTTCCAAAAATAGCGTTGATGGCGTCTGTCAACTGCATTCAAACTTCCCAAACCTGCCCCGGGATCACATTCCCAAACTGCATTGGCATAAGTTTGAACTTCGAACTCCCAAGATCTCAGCCTCTATTATGTAATCAAAGGAATGTGATTCCCATTCTGGGGGAGGGGGATGGGAATGGCCATTCCATCATGGGGGGAATGGCATTCCACCTACTCATTCCCATTCTGGTCAATCAAACATCCGGAAACGAAATGACCTATTCCAATTCCGATTCCAAGGTTCTATTCTCTCAAACCAAACAGACCCTAAAATGGTTCAAATCTACTTTGGAGGTGGAATTGGCTGGGGCAATTCACCATCCTTTCGTGTTTGGGGAGCACGGTTTACTTTGCAGTGAGGGAGTCGGATCTGTGTTTTTACCTATGGGCTAGGAGCTGGTGCTTGGACTTTGGTTCTGACCTCAACTATTTGGGAGTGTTTGAAAGCCCAACTAGAGTCCATTTAAATTTGGTTAGAAAGCGAAAGTATATGATTTTGGCGAAGGAGTTTGCAAGAGAATCAGATTAAAGATTTGGTACAAGAAGTACTCGGCCACGGGGTAGTACGGCCTGATTTATACCTCTATACACATTTGAGTAAAGAAATAAGTGTAGAAGAGGAGGTAGTGAAACCACCCCCGCTGAACCGGGTGAAAAACATCTGGACTTGGATCCTACGAGGGACACTACAAACTAAAAATGTTTTTGTAGAAAAATGTGGAGAATGGTCTTCAAAGTGGCTAAGTTGTTGGGTTCTTTTTGCGTGGCGAAGATTTTTCAAGAGAAGCTTTTAGAGGGAGGAGATGGAGTCTAAAACTCTAGAGGACAGATCTCTCTTCGGGGACAAGAATATGAGTTTGAGCAGGATAGTAGTGTTTCTCTTGATAAAGTTGATGAGGGGTTCAATTTTGTGGGTTGGAAAAGTGAGTAGGAAATCTGGGTTCCAATTTTTGAGAGCCTTCCGGGAATAGGAAGAAAGGAGGGAGAGGTAGAACTACTGCGTACACAAGCTATTCTTTGTTTGGGCTTTTTGTGTTATGGCTGGTTGGTCGGTGTCATTTATTTTGGTAGTGTATTTTTGTGATGGACCATTGTTAGAGATGGTTTGCATGAAGGAATTGGTTTGGTGGGTTGGGTTGGATAGTTGTTGTTGTCCCTTGTTTGTTTTAGGGTTGTTTCTAATGGGAACCCATGTGATGTATAGGCTTTATTAAAAAGAAAAAAAATTGATCGATTTTATATACTAGCCTAATATAATTTATTATATATTATTAATATTTTTTAAATAATTAAATTGTTATCATTAGATGTCATGGGCCCAATGTCTGGCCCCATCCTGGTCCATGATTCCTTAAATCGTCTTTCATTAGGCAGAAAAATGCTTTATCATTGGCCTTGGCTTGTAATATAGGCTTGGGGTGCAAGCCCAGCCTGGGCCTTAGCTTAGGTGAAAAGCTGGGCTTACAAGCTTTCCATGCCTAATGTTGGATTGGGGTGCAACCCAAAGTCAAAGGCTTTAGTGCTTTACCATTGGTGTTAAACCCAGCTTAGCCCATGATGACCACTAGCGAGAGGACTTCTCCCCTCCCTTGTTTCCTCTTTCTAAAGCTTCGCCCATATTCACCCTTATAAATTAGAAGATTCAATCTAATTTAATTGGTACTCATGTAATGCGTAGGCTTTGTTAAGAGGAATTAAAACAAGAGGAGCCCATATGAAATTAAAGAAGGAACGTTATGATTTGGGGTGATCATTTTCAGCTCGTCCTGGCCCAGCCCAGATATTTTGGGATTGGGCCAAGGTATTTTATACTCCCTGTATTGTTAATTATAATGTATCTCTTTATATAAACTATGGAAGTTTGCATTTCTAATGTGTTTATGACATTCATAATTAATTTTTTGAGAGTAGTTAACGAGATCTTTTATTGAGAAAATATAGAATAAAGGTGTACAATGAAGGATAATTATTTCAATCGATATATTTGTGGGATTTCTTAGAGTTCCCTAATGAACTTAATGTACACATTTTTTTCCATTGTATCCATATGTCCCCAAAGTGTATCGTGATACGTATTTGTATCCAAGCTCACCCATGTGATACATGATACTAATACTTTGAAATTTGGTTGTAAAGACAATATGTTTAAATACACCTCAAATTTTATCCCCAACATGGTTCAGATCAGCCATAAAATTCCTTTACATTCACATTCAGATCACATACTAGGATTGTGTAGCTTCAATTTACAACTACATAGAGTCCAAAGTCTTCCTGCAATTAGAGTTTAGATAAGTTTTTGCTTTTGAGTTAGACACTAACACTTTTATGTCCCAAAGCTCAAAGCCTAAAATTGGGGATTTTTGTTTTAGGTCATTAAAAGCTAAAATTTTGAAGTTTATCGAAATTTCATAAACAATTTGACTTAGTGTGTGTTATATTTATTGCTTAGGGGGCATTCTTTTTCTGGGCATCACTTAACGGAAAAGTTAATAATTTTTCCATCTTAACGGAAAAGTTAAAATGGGACAAAAATAAAACAACATGCATTTACCTGAATAAATAATTTACCAAATGCCTTAAAAACAAAATAAAGTATCATTTTCTGCATCGGGACCTCTGCAGCACCAATTTACCTGCCTGCCCATGGCTTTAAAATCAAGAGTTCCCAAGGGAAAGAAACTGAATTCAACCTCATCGATGGTTGTGTATTTGCTAATAATCCGGTATGAATTTGTTTCCACCTTAGTACTAGCTAGGGATGTTGAACAAGATCAAAAACTCGTGAAATTTCTGAAAATTGTTTTTCAGGCTAGGATTGCCATCAGTGAAGTATATAAAGAACTTCTAGCAGATGAAGGAGATAACGATAGGATTATGGACTTTTCGAGCTTCCGTAACTTCGATAATCTTTTGCTTCTTTCTTTGGGAACTGGTACACCGAGGAACGAAAGGAATTACAACGCAGAACAAGTATCGAAGTGGAGCACTTTAACTTGGGCATTCAACTTTAGTAATTTCTCAAGTCCAATAGTAGATGTGATTAGTCAAGCGAGTGCAGACATGGTTGATTATCAACTCTCCGACATTTTTCAAGGCTACAAAGCTAACCAATGACGAAGCACTACGAATGTATGAACAGACTCCTACAAAATCCCCCTGTAAACTATCCGGCTAACGTATATAGATTAACTTTTGCTCTTTGCTTTTGTATCCACGTCTGCAGATTTGCAAGAAAGCTTATAACTGCACGGAACTCTCGTCAGAAGAAACCGGAAAATATGGAAGTAAATGGAGGCGAGATGAAGAAAATGAATCCAGTAGCACGTTTGTAACAAGTAAGCACTTGAGCATCAAGTCTACCAGCTGTTCGGGTTAGCCAACCTTGGATTGCCTCATCAAGTCTACAATGCATGCCCATTTTTCAAAAATCGCCTAAACCAAACAATCATGTAGGCGGTGAAAAGTGGAATCACCTACATGGATCCGACATGGCACCGTTTTTCATAAAAACGCCCATAATACCAAACATCCTCTGGGTTAGTTTTGCACCGACAAATTTACCTTCTTACCAGACAAACTTTTAGCTGTAATGGATGCAAACATGAATTCTAATAAAGCATGTCTTTTTTTTTTTTATCAAAAGTCCACTTGAATGCAAATTTACTTCTTTTCTATTGATGTACTTTTACATCTTATTATTAATGTATGCATTGGAAAATATGTTTTTCGTCATTTGTCAATGCATAAATGAAATGTTGCCAAACTCAGGCTAGGCAAAAGTGAACCAAAGTGCAAATTTACCCTGAACCGGGATTTACACTCCATTTGCATTGTTTCCAAATGCAGCCTAAAGAGTAAAAGTAAAATTCATTAGAAAGGGACAAAAGAAGAATGAAAAGAATACATTAGGGCTCTCGAGCGTTCTGCCCGTCAACAAATGTTCCCCATCAGTTCCTTCCATCTCAGTAGAACTCCACTAACGTTCCCCACCTATTCCTTCCCCATCTTAGCCTTTTTGAGCTCTATGAAATCCAGATTACAGTGTAACCTTCCCGCCCATCTTTACTATCTATAAAACTACCAATAGATGTGGTTGGCTTCTGGAATTTTCACTAGACTAAAATACCCCATTCCTAAGGTATGGATTAGAGAAGGAGCAATGGTAAATATGTAATTTTGTTTTGTCATATAATGTTTATGATTAGGAAATGACTCTTCTTATTTCTCATTTAATGTTTATTATTAAAAAGACATAAAACTCCATTCTTTTTGTTCATAAATGTAAAACAAGTCAATAGCAAAAATGTTATTTAGCATTCCTATTTAACACTTGTTATGGAAAATACACAAAAGTCCCTCTTTTATTCAATAATTGAAAAACAAACCATGATAATTGCTGAAACCTCCCTTGAAATTTTTTACCAATAACCAAACCTCCTCTAAACTTCTTGACACAGTTGAAAGTAGACCATCTTTGTAAAATCCTCTAATCAAGAAGCATGAAAATGTTCAAAATACCTATATAATTATTGTTGAGGCTTATTTATATATGCAAAGTAATATAAATGTTATGAACAACAAAAGAACAGAGTTTAAAGTTGCAATTTTACCATTGAGCAATTGATATAAAGGAAAATTTTGGAAAATACATCAATTCCAAAAGGGAGATTATAAGGAATTGGGGTAGTGATTGACATGAAGAAAAAAAATTGGAAAATAAACATTTTGGTCAAAAATAACTACATGGATATTTTGGACATTTTTGTGCTTTTTGTTAAAAAGATTCTAACAAAGGGTCTACTTGCAATTGTGTCAAAAAGTTATGGGAAGTGATTGCATTTACCAAACTTTCGGGAGATTCAACAATGATAAAAAAAATTTATACGTGAGGTTTTACCAATTTACACTTTCATTTATTTAAATTAAAAAGAACCATAAAGTACATCTTTTGTTCTCAATAGCCAATGTTGGGCCACATTAACCATCATGAACAGATTTCCAATTTTCAAATGGATGAGAAATTTATTCTTTAAACTATTTTCTTGTTTTTTTAAATATTTTTAACTTATTTTTATTGGTTCAGTTCTTATTCATTAAGGTAAGAGATGGTTTTATTTTCTTTATTCCCACCATTTAGTGGGTTAATTTTTACATCTATGTTACCTTAAAACCCACACCATTGGATGGCAAAATATCTGCAAGAGTAAGTGATATTTTTTATAGTAGTTTATTATAAGGTTTTCAAAGGTTGAAGGAACTGAAGTTGGATTTAGCATATAGAAGTTAATTCTTGCAATGGTAACGAGAATTCAAATAAAATTCTAACAAATGTAACTGATAAAAAATATTAATTTTATTAATTTTTTAGTTTTATTAATGAACCATAATAGATAAGAATAATAAGAATTTTATTAATTCTCATTACCTTTACAAGAATTTTATTTGGACATATCTTTATATTAAAGAACCATAATAAATGTGATAAATAAGAATAATTTTTATAGATGTAGAAATATAAAAAAGTTGCAAAAATTAGGAAATATATTATATACTATCATCATCACAATATTTGTCACATGCAAATCACGTATGCAAACACTAGTACATGAATATTCCCTATTCATTCCTTTCCTCTCATCCAAACCCTCTTCTCTCTTAATAACTCCACCCCCATTTAAAGAACTCTGGAATACATGGGCGATCAAGATAGAGACCATTTCTCATATATAGAGCTATAAATCGGGTCATGCCGTTCACGGCCTGACAATAAATTGAGTTGGCCCGACATGACAATATGCAAACCTTACTGGGCACGGCACGATGGAATGGGCCATGTCGGGCATGGGGTTTTAGGTCCATGGGTCGGCACGGCAAAATTGAGCAGGTTGTGCCACCTATGGCCCGTGTGTTGAAATCAGACAAGACGCTCATAAGCTTTGCAACCATCAAGATAAAGATGGCTCAGCAAGATAATCAAAATGGGAGTCTAGAGGTTAAAGAGCATGCTCTTAAGTTTCAAAAGATTGACTAAAATGGCATTTCTGAAGTTTCTCATGACATCCCTCTTTTGAGGGTGAAGTGGCTATCAGAAAAGCTGTTTTGCCTTAAGGGCATCGCCTCTCTCAACAAGTTATGATCTTTCTAGGTAACAAAATGGCTTCCTTTTGGAATCATTTACTGTAATCCTTAATGGTCGTGAAACTGTTGTCTAATGGGTGTGTCATTTCCTGTAATCTCTCATCGTTTTAGTTTGGCAGAGACTAAAGTCCCAAAGAAATGGAAAGCCTTGGTCCTGATTGATCTGAGCATCAGCATACCCGAAGGGACAGGGGTTCTAAGTTTCTAGCTCATTCCATTGGTTCGATTTTCGAAAAATGACCGCAATTTTATGTGTGTAGAATTACGATTGGGTATGGCATGGAAACATTCAATTGATGTGGAGGATGCCGATTACAGAGCTCCTGTTGGGGTGATTCTTTTCAACCATTCTGATTTCACTTTTCAAGTAAAGGCTGGTGATCGGATTGCCTAGTTAATCATTCAAAAGATAATGACACCAGAATTTTTGGAGGTTGAAGATTTGGATTCAACTACAAGGGATTGGGGAATTTGGGTGTACAAGTGTTTGATCTATTGCTTTTGTTTGTTCTTAAATGGGGTGTTCTGTTGTATATTCTCTCAATTTTTGCTCTTCTGAGATTCATTGGAGAATTAGGGCGAATAGGTATTGTGCTATATCGTACGTGACTCGAGGTGAACATGGTGTCTTGCTGGTGGTAATGGATGTTAGTTTGCTGCCTGATGAATGGGGGGAGAGAGGGGGAGGAGAGAACGAGCGTCTCATTTTGCTTAATTAATGACATGAAGCATCCTCGCATGCTTCAACCGTTTACACGATTTGGCGCATCCTCCAAATGAGCAAACGATGCCCTGACTGAGGGTGCCTAGACTGAAGCCAAACTCGTTTGAGAGGACAACATAGAGATAATTTGTTCTCCCTCAACATGTGGCTTGTCACTTGGTCATTGGATTTTCCAACATGTTGAAGATTAAAAATGAGGCCTATGGCCACTCTTCGAAAACCATCTATCTTCAAAAGCACTTTCTTCCCTTGTTTCCTCTAGCATCTTCCTCAAACCAACTAAAAGCTACTCTTGCAAAGCCTTCACACCCCCAAAAAAAAAAGCTAAGTGACTTTGCCACTTCGACATTTCTCTCCATGCACTTGTCTATCAACTTGGAGAACTTTGGATTTTCTACTATAAATGGAACCAGCCCTTGAGCTCTCGAGTCTACAACTGGTGGAAGACTAGGTGTCTCTACTTCCCTTCCTCTCCTGCCTTGCGACTTTGGTACAATTGCTTCTAATTCGTTTCTTTCTAGAACTGGAGAAGAGTTTACCAATTGGTCAGGTTCCACACTTTTTTCCAACTCCACTGTGTACCAAACTTTGTTCTTTGAGTACCTCTTATAAAACACCTTCTCTTAAGTCCTTTTTCCACTCTTTTGTTCAAACTCCTAAGATTTCTTGAGTCCTCACTACCACATTTTTTCCTTATTAGCCCATCTATGCAGATCTCACCTTGACTCGGGTCCATGGTGTCACTAACTTCACTTGAACCCGAATAATAATGGGTTTGAATTTAGTAGACACAATATAGTAAACACGTTGAATGAGCATTACTTAATAAAAATTCTAAGAACTATCAAAAGTGGTTTTAATCTTTTTTAAGAGTACCCAGGGGATATTTTAAGGGATAGGTGTCAAAAAATTTTCTAAGTACTCATTGAATGTGCTTACAACATTGTAAGGACTAGATAACAAGATACCAATTGAAAAACCTCGTATGTTTGCATCGTCGGTTCTTGGTGCTGTAGGGAAACTTTTACAAATCTTGTATAGGTTTCCTTACATTTCCCTTCCTTTCCCTTCAAGTCAAGCATAGCCTTAAAGCTTCTTTTCCTTCCCTAGAAATTGATCTTGAAGGGGACATGTTTATAAAATTACATATCCTCCACCAAAGCTGCCCTCAATTGAACTAGCTCTCCATCCATTGTCACCAATTTGTAGCTACAAAAGCCAGAGTCAAATATGGAGTCAAGGCCTTGAACCACTACTCCAAAGTATTCTAGAAGCCCCTTTTAGAAATCTTCCTTTATTTCAGGTTGGGTTCCATTGTTGGACATCAACTTCTGGCCGTTTACTCTAAATGCGATTTTCTCTAAGATTTTTAGTGCCTCCATCTTTGAAGTTAGAATGAACAAAATGGTTACCAGCAAGCTTCCTTACTGCAAACTCAGATCCCATAAAACTATTCCTAACTAACCAACTCTGTAACTTGGAGCAACTAGGATGAACTTCCTCAATCTCTTCTACTAGACATTTGCATCGATTGCACTCTATATCTCTAACCCCTAAACCTTTAATGAACACCCTCAAGCATGCAACTAAAACACAGACCTTCACTTACCCTTTCTCTAAAAAGCCCAGAGCCGCCATCTTATCCAAAACCATTCAAGAACGTTTTAGGGTAGTTAAAGATTAAGATTTGAGGAAATGAATTTCCTTGTATACCCCCGAAACTTATAATATATTACAATTCCACAAAGTAAATTTGAAAACTGTGTGTGATATTTTAGACATTTGGTTTATTATATTTTGTGCATAACATATATAAATGTATTTACTAGTCATTAATCAGAGCCAGATTTGTATTGGATCTAATGGGGGTGCATCCAAATTTGATATGATTTTTAATTAGATTCTACTAACCCCATCTGACTAGAGAGTGTGTCATTGCACTTTGCAGTCAGGGAGAGTGTGTCATTGCACTTTGATCATTATGGGATGAGAGTAAAGAGTTCTTTTCATCTAGAAGATGATCAAATCTCACAGTGAGCAAAGAGTAAAGAGTTCTTTCCAAAAAAGAGTTATCTCCAATAGCATCTTCTTCAAACATTTTATTTAAGTCTTGATAACGAGTTCTTATTTCTCACAATGAGTAAAGAGTAAAGATGATTACTGTTTGGTCCCTTTCAAAAAAATAAAATAAAATAAACTAACAACTATAATGGCTGAAACAATAGTCTAGAATTACATTTGGATGTCCACCTTCCAATAACTGAGTGGGTCTAGAATTACATTTGGAAGTCCACCTTCCAATAACTAATTGGGTCTCTACATAAATGATAATGTGCACAAAAACAAGTTTTATGAAACCTGAATATGCTATCGAGTAGGGAAGATTATTAAAATGGACCTTTGACCCAAATGGATGTAGCCCATATAAACAATGATAATCATGTATTTCCTTTTATTAACCCATGGCATAAAGCATTATATGTCCCACCACTAGGGTTGTCAATGGACTGGGTTTGGGTTGGACCCGTCTAAGTCAAAGTCAATTTGAAGGGGTTGGATGGTCCAATAAGACATATTAAATTGGATCAATTCTGACTTAATGGTCCAAAGTATTTATTGGATTGGAATGGACTTGGTCCATCTATAATGGAATTATATTGGAGTTGATCCAAAGTATCAATCTCTTGCTACAAGGTTTTAAGAGTTGAAAAATAAACTACAATAGGTTTATGTCCACGCCTTGTGCTAATCACCTAGCTTCTCAATTGGTAAGCCCTAGCAAAATTCTCACTTTGTGAACAAGTCTCTATAACTCCATCCCATATTTTCTTAGCAATGTTAGCCCATAGAAAATTCTTGCTTATATGAAATAACATAAGATTACAAAATCAGGTCATTATCAAGTAGTTCTCTTATACCTACCAAGAATAATTGGTCTTAAGTTTCTTCTTTTCACCAATTACATAGCTCAAATTTCTACAAGCACTAATTTCCATCTTGGTTGATTATGACCGCACCATCCAACTTAATTGTAGTGATGGTATTTACTCCAAAATAATCACTAGCACTGCCTACACCTAATCCCAAGTCATCAATAGATTTATGCTCTACTCCACTACCTTCTATAGTTCCTAGCTAGAAGAGCTTAAAACCTCAACTACGAACAAGAAAAAACCTCTAGAAATAGATCGATCCCCTTTGGAAACCTAAAAAAATTAATAACGAAAAACCTTTACCTACAGATTTCTATCCTATTAGGGGCTGGTAAAACAAAGAGAAAATGTTGCCACTCTCTAGACACCTTAGAAAATTCTAGAAATTATTGTCCCCTTTAGAAAACTTCAAGGAAACCAAAAAAAAAAAAGAACTTGGGTGCCTCTTTCTAAACAAAGAATCCTACTATAATTAGGATTCTTCCTCCGATTCTTCTTGATTTCAATGATCAATTTGAGATTAGACTAGAGCAAGTCTTCTAGAACATTATACCTTCTACACTCTACTAGGGAATTCCCATTCTATAAGGTACAAGAACACTCTAGAGCAAATCTAAATTACTCCAAACCACTCTAGGGAATTCCACACAAATCCAAATTGTTCCACAAGTTTCCAAACGGTTCCATTAGCCCCTTCTAGACACACATGGAAAACACTCCAAAACACATTAGCATCTGGATTCTTTCTCCTCTAGTTCTTCTAGAAAATTCTACCTTTTACATTTTTCTAGGGGATGCCCATTCTATAAGGTATAAGAACACTCTAGAGTAAGTCTAAATTACTCTAAACTACTCTATGGCATTTCACACAAATCCATATTGTTCCGCAATGTTCTAGAAGGTTCTACTAGCATCTTGCCCCTTCTGGACAAATGGAGGATACTCTAGAATGCTCCAAAAAAGCTTAGTAGCATGCAGAGAGTTGGCTAGAATCCTTGGGAAGCATCTAGAAGACCTCTAACCAAGTGCCCCATTATGCCACCCCATGGCATCCTACTATGTTACAGTGTCACAACATTCGTGCCACCTGCTTGTCTACCAAATCATGCATTCTAAGTTGAAGGGCATTAAAATACATGTTCATTTTGTCTAGGATTAGGTCACCTAGAAGGATCTTCTTGTATAGTGCATCTCCACATATATGTTCACATCATGTTGCTTTCCCTTGTTTAACTAAAGGGGGATGTTATCCATGACGTGATGTGCCCATGCATGTCTTTATCTCTTTTTATAGCTTCACTTGGTGTATAATTATCTTACTCTTTGCTTAACATAAACAGATAAGTTTGTGTAAATATCATACATTGTAAAACCCTCAATGTAAAAACAACATTTACTTTGACTCCTCATTGATATTTAGAGAGTCCTCACTCTATTACTTTGATAAGAATCTTTAGAAGAAAACTCAAGGTTACATGTAGGTACCTCTCATAAAGGGATGTTATTTTGTTTGTTGAAAAGGAGGGTGTTGCTAAGTCTTGAGGGATTGCTCCCTCTAGGATTAATCAAGTAGTTAGTTTTTGGAAGAGAGGAAGGTATTTCACTTGAGATCAATCCTAGCTTTGAGACACTGATAAAACTCATATTAGATGTTCGTATATGTTTAGATCAGAAGAAAGAGAAGGAAAAGAGAGAGAGAAGGAGAAGGAGAAAGAGAAGAAAAAGAAGGAGAAAAATCACAGCTGAACCAGAGAGAAAAATCTCAAAACCTCTAGTCGGCCCTTCTTTTATTTAAACTCTTCTAAAATATACAAGGATTAATACGTATATAACTAAACATAAAAGGACTGTACTACCCTTGTACAGCCGACTCTAATAGGCACCAACACCTAATTATGCCACAAGAAAAGAAACCTAGATTGCTCAATACTGAAAAATCATATATCACCCTACTTAAGGAAGATACGTGTTGCTAATTCTTAAGGTTCCAAGTATCAACCTATTATTCTCAAATACAAAATATTAAGCTTTGAACGTGGCCATATTCCCTAATTCCTAGTATTTCACATGCTAGAAACATCAAAAACCATAATATATCATATAATACATCACAATAATTTGAACCATGTTTATCTATATGTGCATATACAACTGTTCTTTATGCATAATCAAGAGTTTCTTACATAACACTTACATGCCATTATATATACCCCATCAATACTGATTCTTTAATCATCAATTGCTTGTATAGAATTTGATTCCAGGATTTTGGAAACAAAACAAAAATACATATAAGTGAATACGGGATATGCAAACGGATATAGAGGCTGTTTATCGTAAGGCAATAATGATATATCAAAATAAACCTACAAAACAATTAACACAAAGAACTTTAATGATGTAATGGATTGTTCACATATATGAACGAACTTTTTGTTTTGAAAACCAAATCATGCATATCGGCATTGCGGTAGTTTAATGAATTTGCAGTATCTATACTCTTGATGATAGGTTTTGGTTGCATAGTTTTGTGGGTTCTAATCATCAACTAGAGCAGGAAAGGGCCCAATTACATCATCCGATGGTGGCACACAAAACACGGCCCATGACATGCTGTTCACCACGCTCCTATGTCCTATGGAGAACATGCACTTTTGTATTTGCCATCATTACTCAATACCTAGGATGGCAAATATACGATATTAATAAACTTCATTTACTTAACTAGAGACCCTTCTTGTTTCATGTTTTTATTAAAATCTAGCCTCTAGTTTGTGTATTACTAACACACCATCCATGTTATAATTTGGGAGGAGGGTTTTATTTCTTAAAAATTTGATGTCGGAATCATTAAGGGTATTTTTGAAATAAAAAAAACCCTAGACTTATGCCCTTTCAGTGGCAATTTTTTGTGATGATGGCGATGATGTATTACAAGTATGTAAGTGGCAACTTCCCGCGCGTTCTCTCCCGCTTCTTGACGAAAAGGTTGTGCTAGCTGAAACTTTTGGCAGAAGCTAGACGGAAGGGTTCCGCTTTTGTCTCTCAATCATCTCTCTCTCTCTCTGTAAAACCTAGAAATAGAATCGGCACCTTCTCCCTTCCTCTGTCCTACAGAAGCTTGAACCAACACCAGGTGGTGCTATTCCACGGACTGTAGCAGAGCAAACCAACACATATCTATAACTAACAGGTATTAAATCTCCCTCTCTCTCACTTTACGTATTTTTTTCATGCGTATTAACCTGTAATGGTCTTTTCCTTTTGTAGTACTTGAATTCAGGAAGCAAAGCCATCACAAACTTCTCTGTGGCATGAAGTTTGATGAATTGGCATAGTATGAATATGGATAAAGAGTGAATGTATTTGCATCTTGTGGGGCTGTTTCGGCATAAGTGTTTAAATAGTTTATATCGTCTTGTAATGTGTTTGCAAGTTAAATGATTAGTGAGACTTTTGTTTATTTTATATCCACATTATGATCTTTTCTTCTTAATAATATTTGTTCGTTTTTGATGAAATTACTTTATAATGTCTTCATCCAGGTGGTTGGGACCCTTTTTACACATCATCAGAAATGTGTTCTGCTGGATACACAGGCATCTGGAAATAACCGAAATATAACTACTTTTATAGGAGGTCTTGATCTTTGTGTTGGTCGCTATGACACGCCTGAGCATCGGCTGTTTCATGATCTTGAAACATTTCCTGTGAGTAGATCAATTCATTTTTCCTATTTTTGGACTTTCATTTAACCAGTGTTGCAAATGGACCAGATCAAATATGAGATACGTAGATCCAAATTTGATTCATTTATATTCAGATTTAGTTGAACCTCACTTGTTAGATTTATATTGGATTCAGATTGCAATAAGATATTGAATAGTATAAACAAAATAAGCTAAAATGATTGAATATTATATATTATAACAAAATGAATTAAACTGACTGATATTATACATTGTGAACACAAAAAACTTTTAACTTATAATTCTTTAGTGAAAATATGACATCCAACCTATTTAGGGGTAGGGTGACCACAAGTTGGGCTTAAGGGCTATAGCCTGAGCCCGGGCTGGGTTTTGGGTTATGCTTCCTCTATATTAATTCGTCAGTTTTCATCAAATGGAAAGAAGAAAAACAAGAACTCTTCCTCCTCTTAAGGAGGCTTAAATCTCCTTGTGCTCTAGAGGTTTACACTTCTTGCGTTCTGAACTATGCCTCACACCTCCAGTCGCCTGTTAATAGTGTTTCTAGGGAAAAAAAATATTTGAATTGTGTGTATAATCTTATCAATAATATAACACCATGCCTGCAAATGAAAATGCAATTCACCATCTAGAACTTTATATTTACAATTATAGTGTATGCGGACAGTTGGCCTTGAACTTCTTGGTTTATGCAGTTTAATATTTGATGATAATCTCATTCCAATAGTTTTTGTCAGCTGGGTCATTTGTCTTTTGGCTGTCTCAATAATAGGTAGAAACCAAGGGTCCAAGGCAACCATGACATGATTTGCACTGCAAAATTGAAGGCCCTGCTGCATATGACGTGCTTAAAAACTTTGAGCAGCGCTGGAGGAAAGCAACAAAATGGACAGAATTTGGAAAATGTTTCAAAAGGGTTTCTCATTGGCATGATGATGCTTTGATAAAATTGGAAAGAATTTCATGGATACTTAGCCCATCCCCATATATTGCAAATGATGATCCTATCTTGTGGGTTTCTAAGGAAGTTGATGCTGAAAACTGGCATGTTCAGGTTGGATTTGGATGGTGCAAATTCCTTGCTATAGTGACACTACTTTATTTAATTTCATTGGTTTGCATTAATGAGCCTCGGTTGACTTTCTCTTCTTTGGAAGATTTTTCGATCTATTGACCCTGGATCAGTAAAAGGGTTTCCTACCAAAGATGTTCAATTAGCTCATGACCAGGTATATCCATTAAACCATTATTTTCCTTTTGAACACAATTTATATATTGAATAGTGTTATAGTGGGTTTTCAAAGTAATTGAATAAGATTTTACATTGAAACCTGTTCTTTATTCAATTTTCATTGTGGAAAGAAAATTTGCGTGAAGTGTAATTTGTAACATTCTATTGCAGAAACTTATTTGTGAGAAAAACTTGGTGATAGATAAGAGCATTTAAACAAAATATGTCCAAGCAATCAGATCTGCCCAACACTTAATATATATTGAAAATCAATATTTTCTTGGATCATCATATGGATGGCCATCTTACAGAAATGCAGGTTCGTAGAAACTTCTTCTATATGGATTACACAGTTCATATTCTTTGAAGTATCATCACTTACAGGAGATACTCTCTTCCACTGAACTTATATTGTAATGATGCATCTTATGCCCCAATCCATGCTAACAATCTTTGTTTATTTTCTTGTTAAATTCTATAGCTTGATTGGTTCAACAAATATTGTAATGCAATCCAATCAAAAGGACTAAAAGTTTATGCTCCAGATATAATCTTATGATTCTTTTAGCATGAGCTACAAGTAAGCCCACTCAAGCAGACCCGATTCTTTGAGAGAGAAAGGTGTTGGACATGCTTGCATGGGCTTGGGCACCAAAAAGGATTCCTTTCTCAAAGATATTTCTAGTTTTCTTGGATTTTGTATTTTCATTTTAAGGTTGCTTATGTTGCAATCTGGGGTTTTGTTTCCCTTGATTTGTTTGGTGAGGTTCCCAATCCAAGGGCTAGAACTGAATACAAGAGTTCAAAATAAGATGCCTGCCCATAAAAGCTTAACTTATGAATGACCAACAGAAATCACCCATGGAGTTGTCATTTTAAACTTCTCAAGTTTAGTGTTCTTGGTCTTATCATGTGCTGATAATATCATACCAATGGAATTGGCACTGAAAATTGCTAGCAAAATAAGAGTTAAGGAGAGATTTGCGGTGTATAACGTAATGCCAATGTGGCCTGAGGGTGTCCCTACTGATGCATCTGTGCAAGAAATTCTCTATTGGCAGGTAATGTGATTTGTCAACTATTAAATGATTCAATCCACAACTTTACTTGTTTACAGAATTATACCATGTGTTTAATGTTGATGACCAAATATCATTCACAACGGAGTTCTTGAATAAATCCTTTTAGCAACATTGTGGACCTCATATAGGCTTATCCCTAATCTAATGGCTCTTAAGTACTTTCCAGCACTACCTATGGCTGGAATGTCTTAGGATCTATTAGAACTCCTAAACAACCTTCTAACGTTTATATTTTGATACATTACAAGTTTGTTTCTAAAACCAATACCTACTAAAACAATAAAAATAATAAAATTCTAATTGAGAAAACTCAACATAACCAAAAAACAATACAAAATCTTGAATTGTCCTTAAATTGGCCCTAATTCATTGACTTGACCTCCAAATTGCTTAATCTTGATCTTACTACATAGGTAATGTAATAACAATACCAAAACCAAGCCAAATTCTTTAAGCCACAAGTAGAGCGATGGACTTGATTTGAAAGTAGTTTTGACTTTTGCTTCTTTGCTTTTGCTGGGTCCGACAATGCAAATGATGTATTAAATTGTTGCTAAGGAACTAAAATCCATGTAGCTTGAGAATTCACATCCTCAAGACTACCTGAATTTCTATTGTCTGGGTAATCGGGAACAAATACCCAAGGACATACCTGAATCAACTAGTCCATCCACTAATGGTGGATGAACTGTATGCATTGACAAGCTAAGGAGACCATGAAGAGACTAGGTGCAGGCTGAACTGTACGAAAATGGATTAAGAAACCCTGCATTTTTTGGGCTTTATCTCAGAATGGGCCAGCATCTGGGTCTTTACTGGTCCATGTGGATCCAGCCCAATGCCATTGAATTTACCCGTCTCTCCTACCACAAGAGAAGTCCATGGATTCCTAATAGGGTCATTCTATTTATATGGTATTTTCCTATGCTGCCACTAGTGTAGATTCAGTTTCTCATTTTAATTGAATTCTATAGCTTCGAGATATTTATATGGTCGTATGTGATTTAGTTATTATTTTTTTCGTTTGTTTTTTGATTAGATCTTTATATTAAGATTTTATTTAGCTTCGAGTTCTTTAATAATTTAAACTAACATTCTTTTGCAGCTCAAGTGTCAAACATCCAAGTTGGCCAAAGTCAACCCTTACAAAGTGAGAAAACACTATTCTTTTAACGATTTTCAATTCATTTTACTTGATCTTGTATTTTGAGCATTGACCAATTTTTTACTAATAAACATAATCCATTCCCTAACAGTTTATATGGTATGATTTGCAGGTTCAACCATTATGTAAAATGGATTTGCATTGGAAGACATGTTAAATTATCTTAAAAATTGGATTTTTTTTAATTCCTTGTACTTGTATACATCAATTGGATATTGTATTTAAACAATTTGTTTTGGATATTATAATAAAAAATAATTGAATTAATAGATTTTGTTTTAATTGCATTTTTTATTTAAATTGTTTTTTATGTATCAATTGTCTTGAAATTTGTATTAAACAGGTATTAAAATTAGATTTGTCATGGAATTAAGCTAGTATAGAAAATAAAAAAAAATATCAAAGCCGGCAGTCATGAAACCGTCGGCTTAGCCATAAACAAGATGTAAGGCGGCAGTCAATTAGAACCTAAGTCAGTGGTTCAGACCGCTATCTAAGAAGGTAGGTAGAGTTTTGATTGACCTAAGACGGTGGTCAAATATGATCTAAGCTAGCGGTTCAAACTGCCACCTAAAAAGGAAATAACGAATTGATAAACCTAAGGCGGCGGTCAAAACCGCCACCTTTATTAATGCTAAGTCGGTGATTCGGACGTACCACCGCTTTAGAGTTAATTGAACCATTTTGGACCGGCCATCAGGGGCAGCGGTCTTTTCTATCTAAGCCGGCAGTCTTGACTTAAGCCGACAATGGTTTAGGGGGTGGTCTAAAGACCGCCACCTTAGACCTAAGCCGGCGGTCTTAAGTCCTAAGCCGGCAGTCATGCGACCGCCGGCTTAGACTGATTTTCTTCTAATGATGTTAGCAAATTATTTGTTTCCATAAGTTTTACAATTTTTTTTATATTTTTATATCTACAAAAATTATTCTTATCTATCACAATATGATGAATATACGATATTAGAGATGCCCAAATATTTTCTACAATTTTTAATATTTTTGTGTATTTTAATCTTTTATTATTATTATTATTTGACTATGACATCAAAGGTTAATACATTTTGACCCAAAAGGTTGAATTATTGACTCTCCACCAAACAAGAAAACAACTCCACTTTTGGATTATTTTTAAATTTGAATTTTATTTTTTCTTTAATATGGTTAATTAATATAAGATTCAATGAAATAATATAAGTTAATACCCTAAATATAAGACTAAATGAGATGGAATGGAATGGGGAGAAATGTATTATTAATATAAGTTCAAATTACATTTTGTGTCCTCACAATTAGAGAAAGCAAAAAATTCAAAAATAGGGCATTCTAGTCAAGAATAAGATTAATAAATGTTAATAGGAGTTAATATCTTAAATATAAGACTTAACGAGAGATATTTGAATGAGGAGAAAACTGGTTGATCAAATTACATTTCTATCCTTACAATTAGAGAGGGCTCAAATTATAAAATTAGAGCATTTTAGTCAAATAAAAGTTTCACATTTTTAATAATAATATAGATATAGATGAGATCTTATATTTTTTTATTCATAAATGTTGTTCATTTGGTTTATTGTCTCAATTAAAGCTCTTTTTTTATTAAAATACAATTTTGCCCTATGATAGCTCAAGATCAAGGAATAAATTCCTTTGAACAAAAATTCCTGAAAATAAGACCCATTCATAGTTTTGTAAGTAGTATAGATATAGATTTAAAGGTTAACTTTGAATTAAAGCAGTTGCAAAAACTAGGGGTGTCTAAGTAAATAACCCTAGAGAGAGAGAGAGAGAGAGAGAGAGATTATGCACTAGTGAAAGACACCTAAGGAGCGTCTGCTTCGCTACAAACAAGTAACTTTTAAAAGCCAGAATGTTATTAAGTTTGGTTTATCCATCCATTAAACAGTTTTGATGAATACACTTAAGTAAATTAGACTAATTCAACCAAAGGAAAAAGTAAATTTGGCTAAGTAAAAAATAGAAAAAAAAACTTTGGATAATTTATATGATAAGTTATTTGACAATATATTATATGATAAAAAATATATTTTATATTATAAAAAATGTATATATAAATAGCACAAATTTTGAGGTCTTTTAATATAAATAAAAGAACTTTTTATTGAATAAAAAAGAGTTTTTTATTGAATAAAAAATAATTTTTTTATTTCAAATTTCTGATTGGGCTTGGGCCTTAACTTGGGCTTCGGGCTTTATACGAGGGTCAGGCTCGGGCCTAAATATATTATGTTAATATAGAAACAAAGCCCAGCCTGGCCCCTAAATAGGTCTAATAGCAAGAAATAATCTCGCTCCATGCCCACTCCAAGTGACTATTACTCCCTCAACCAGGCCCCTCATAAGGGCACAAAATTCCATGAATGACATACATGAGAACACCTAGCCTAAATTGAGTGTTAGAGGCTCCACCTTGGTGAAAGAATTTCAAGGTCTTGGGATCTCTAACACCTTTTCTATGATCATAGGTCACCAAAATCCCAAGGTTTCCTGATCTCCACCTTGTTGAAGATTTGAGCAACATCACCAAGTATGTTGGATTTTACCTTTTACGTTAACCCAACACTATTGAGTTGCACACCTAATTTAAGGTATTTTTGTTTTTCATCAATGAACTTTACTAATTAAATATACGTCCAATAATTTTAACAATTCAAAACTCATGTGATTAAAACTTTGAAAATGAAACCATTCTTTCATCTAGGTGGCGAGTCAAGTAAGCAATTCAACCATACGAGTTAAATGGGTCAACCCACAATGTTGTAACTAAATATTTAATTAATTTTAAAAGAAATGAAATATAAAAAGTACAAGAAAATACAAAAAATTGGGCACATCTCTAATAATATATATACACTCTTTTAAAGAAAAATAAGTATGATAAATAAGAATTGTTTTTGTTAATGATAGAAATGAAATACAAAATTTAAAACCACTCAAAAAATGAAATCATGCTCCTATTTAGGTGGTGGGTCAATTGTTCAACCTTATAAATTAAACCCATTATGTCATAATTAAATAAAAAAATTGAAAGGTAGAAATACAAAATAATTTATTAAAAATTATAAAAAATATAAAAAAATTAGGTACATCTTTAATATAAAAGAATCAGAAACATCCATTTTTCCATTTAAGGTGGTGTTCTATAAATTTAAAGTCTGAAGTCTAAAAAGCAAAAAAAAAAAAAAAACAGCCTCTGGAAAAGGGAAAAGCTCTAAAAGCATTCGGTGGAAATTTTACTTTTCAGCTTTTGCAAACATCTAAATATTATGGATTTTTTTGGTAATCTGAATACTTTGACATCTAAAAAGGTGTACTTAACAAATTTACCCCTCAAGTTATTATTTAAATAAAAGTAAAAAAATATTAAAGTAGAATGAAATTATAAAAAACAGTACAAATAAAAATAAAAATATGACAAAAAATCAATAAATAATATTAATAAAATTAAAATGATGTTAAAAATGATAAAATAGTAAAAGTTATTATAAATATAATAAAATGTATAAAAAGAAAATAATAATTGTAATAAAAAATTAAAATATATAAAAAGATCATTCAATAATAATAAAAATAATATAAAATATAATAGAGAGATTTGCAAATAGTAAAATAATGTAAAAAGATAAAATTGTAAAAAAAATTATAATATAATAGTAAAAAGCAGTGTTTTCAGACCGTCATTGATCTAGATGTCCAAACATTTGGCTTGGGAACCGTCGAGGAAAAATCTATCCTTGGACAAGATCCATTGATTAACCCAAATGGTCGAACTATTAAACCTATTTGACCTGTTCAATAGTTTTTTGCTGTTTTTATTTCAGTTATTATTATTTTTTTAATTTTTTATTTTTAAGTTGGAATAGGTCATCCGTTCAAACTGGACGGTCAAACCATTGACCCTAAAATCGATGGCCCCAAAAGTTCTAGTTTTGGGTCACTTTTAAAACCTTGATAACATATCATGAATATAATAAATAATAAAAATAATATAAAATAAATAGTGTAAAAAATATGGGGGTAGTTTTGGATAATCTAAAATAAATAATATTAAGATAGAGGATAGTTTTGAATTTTTCAAAAGTTTAAAAGGGCACCATTGGAATTCAATTTTCATGTGCTACCTCCGAATCCACTCGGAGGTAGCTTAGCGTTCAAACTATTCGAAGGGCTTTTCGGTGTTCGGAGGCTCAATTAAGAGGCACAACCGAACAACCACCAAACACTGAAAAGCAAAGTTCTCAATGTTCAATGGTTAATTTGGCATTACCAAACGCCACCTAAGTGGTGGGTGCAAGTGGAACTTGGATGGGCCCGACTTAGCATTTTACATTTTGGGCCTTTGGGCTGGGTCCATTCAAATTTTGATAAAAGTCCAACCTAAGCCCACCCAAGTTGCACAGTTGCACCCCTAATGGTGGGTGAGCAACCATTAGATGGGTTAACCAATAATGTCATAATTATAATAAAAATTAAAAATAGATAAAAATATAAAAATTGCAATTAAAGTTGTAGCAATTTTATAAAAAATTGATATATCTCCAATATTATAATTTATTATGTTAAAAAAATGCAAAAGCTAATGCTTCTGTTTTTGGTAAATTTTTAAAACTTCCCTTGAACTTTCTGACATAGTTGCAAGTAGGCCCCCCTCTTTTAGAATCAGCTAAGAAAAATCACAAAAAAAATCCAATATACCCATGCAGTTAAACTATATCAATAGAATGTATGAAAATTACTTTCTACTCTAGAAGATGTTGATGAATTGAGTGATCATGGTTTTAGTATTAATTTGATCTTTGAGTTTGGAAAAGGATTTCTGATGATATGGTTGATGATTAAAATATAATGTGACATGTCACCCTTAAATATATAAGAGCCACCAAATTTATATAGAGTAAAGCAACTTCCATCATATAGTGTAGGATTTTTCATTTGTGATAGGTAGAAGTTTCTTTTAAATCCAATAATGAGTATATCATCCAGCTGAGGGCTAATTTTAATGGGTTTCCCTACCTTTCCATTTAAACCAAACATGGTCCAAGGGCCTTTCTAGTATATCAAATGATCTAAGAGTGAAACATCTCAGATCAACCTATCTATAATATATCGAATTACATGGTGGGTGACACATGTAAGCCCAAAAGGGCCTAACACATATGATTTGATGGATTATACGGTTAATGGCTTGGGCAAGTTGGGTTAGGCCAAGGCAGGATTGGATAGGGTTCCACCCATTTAGTTTTATTTTAAATGTATTATTTGTTGGTTGGAGAGTTAGAAGGATGGTTGAAGTTCAATCCAAACTTTCTCCACCTATATCCGCCCAATTACCACCCTTACTTTTTTTTTTGGGTAAATTTCTTAAACTATCCTTATGGTTTAGCGAATTGACTAAGTCTACCCTTATTATTTGATAGGTGCCAGCTTAGAATTGATGCCAATTCACGTGCAGGTATGGATGCATAAAGTGTGGTTTTTGGACGTTTTGAATGTTTATAGCTGTGCAGTGGGAATCAGATTTCTGCATTGAATGCATCCGTACTTCTCTGATTTCAATTTGGTTATGAGCAGTTTGGTGCTCTAGACCGTATAATGAACATCCTGGTTTCTTTAATTCGTTTTTATCTTAGTTCTAATGGTATAAAAATTATAGTGGTTACTTTTTATATATTTCTAATTAATTATTCTTCACAAGAATGGTTCAAAGTACCAAAGTGCTCAATACTAAAAAAATCATATATCACCTTATTATTTTCAAATATAATATTTGGGAATGGTATTTAAGCTTTGAACATGACCATCTCTAACATCTAGTATTTTACATGCTAGCTAGCAAGATCAAAGACCGTTATATATCATACAATACGTCTCAATAATTTGAAACATGTTCCCATTTTTATCTGTATCTTATGCATAACCAACAGTTTATTTTTTACAAAAAAAAACAGAAAAAAAAACAACAGTTTCTTACATAAAATTTACACACCTTATATATACCCATCAATATTGATTCTTTAATCATCAATTGCTTGTATAGAATTTGATTCCAGAATTTTGCAAACAGAACATCAATACATATAATTGAATCTGGAACATCCAAACGGATATAGAAGTTTTTTATTCATTACAACCATCTTAGCTTTGAGAAACCACAAGTTTATTATAAGGCAATGATATATCAAAATAAACATACAAAAACAATTAATATAAAGAACCTGATCTAAGACTAATGATCTAATGGATTCTTCACTTTTTGTTTTGAAAACCAAATCATGCGTATTGGCAAACAGCCCCTAAAGGGTCTCCCTTACTGTGGTAGTTTATTGAATTTGCGGTATCTGTACTCTTGATAGGTTTTGGTTGAATAATTTGGAGGGTTCAGATCATCCACTAGAGTAGGAAGAGGCCCAATTACAGCATCCAATGGTGGCACACAAAACACAGCCCATGACATGCGAACTTGGTCCTTGTTCACCACGCTCCTATGGAGAACGCTTTTGTATTTCCTATTGCTCAATACCTAGGATGCCAAACATACCACATTAATAACTTTCATATATAGTGAAAAGGGTCATTTACTTAGTTACCCCCTTGTTTCATGTTTTTATTAAAATCTATCCTTTTATTTTGTGTATTATTAAAACACCATCTATAGTTTGTAATGGCTTGACTTGATTAAACTTTTGTTAGGAACCATTTGAATTTCTATATAAAATGGTCATATGACCTCTTAAAACAAGTGGAAAATGTAAAAGGGTATGGATTTAAGGTTTTTATTTCAAAAATACCCCTGACAGGTCTCATATCATTTGTAGTTCACACCTTTCAACCAAGTTATTAGGGGTATTTTTGGAATAAAAAACCCAAGACCTATGCAATTAAAGAATTAATACCTTAAATATAAGACTTAATGAGATAGATTTACATGAGGAGAAAAGTAGTTTCTGAAATTACATTTCTATCATTACAATTAAAGAAAGCTCAAATTCTAAAATTGGGGTATTTTAGTCAAATAAAAGTTTCACACTTTTAATAGCAGTATAGATATAGATGAGGTTTTATATTTTTTTATTCATAAAAGTTGTTCATTTGGTTTATTGTCTCAATTAATGATTTTTTTTATTAAAATACAAATTTTCCCCATGATAGCTCAAGATCAAGAGGTAAATTCTGTCCAACGAAAATTCCAGAAAATAAGACCCATTCACACTTTTATAAGTAGTATAGATTTTTAGGTTGACCATTTTCTGGAAACACAAATGGCTCTAATTAAAGCAGTTGCAAATTAGGGGTGTCTAAGTAAATGACCCCAGAAAAAGAAAAAGAGAGAGAAATTATACACTAGTGAAAGACACCTAAGGAGTGTTTGTTTCGCTACAAACAAGTAACTTTTAAAACCTAAAATGTTATTAAGTTTGGTTTTCTATCCATTAAACAGTTTTGATGAGTATGCTTAAGTAAATTAGGCTAGTTCAACACAAGGAAAAAGTAAATTAGGTTAAGTGAAAAAAAAAAAACAAAAGAAAAAAAACTTACGATAATTTATATGATAAGTTGCTTTTTTTATCAGTAACTTATCATAGAGTTTCTGTCAAGCCAAACGCCACCTTACAATTAATCCAGTGGAACTGATTCTTTCAAACATCTTGTGATTATACTGAATGTTAAATGAGATGGTGTACAGAGTTTTACCTCAATCTGATCACCAACATGAATGAAGACAGCATTTGGTATATGACCAACTGCAACCCAATTCCCATCTTTCCACACTTGAAGGCCAGGGACATTGTTAGAGAAGAGTATGGTGAGAGCAGACATGTCTGTGTGGGGTTCCACCCCTAACGCCAATTCAGGCTGTGGGCATGGTGGATATAAGTTTATCTTCATTTCAATTTCCATCTCTTCACCACCCAAACTAGACCTCAGTGTCTTCTCTTCTAAACCAAGTCCCCGTGAAAGCAACTCTAGAAGCTTATCTGTTAGTTTCAACACTTCTTTTGTATACTCCTCTGTTACCTCCCTGCGTTAAATGAATTAACTGACATATTGAAATGCCGATATGGGTGTATGACAAAGATAACTGATCATATATAATTTACCGATTCCTACTGCTGATAATATTTTATAATGTTTTAAACTTTATTTGTAGTAATTGATAGAAAATAAGAGAGAAATATAAAGTTGGGAGAAAGTTCTTAAGGATTTTGTGAGATTTCTTAAGATCTTTCTCTTAACTTTTTGTTTCTTTGTTATTTTCTGTCAAACTAAACACAACCCTAATGTGTCAATCTCTAATTTGTCAGAGAAATAAGAGAACGAAAATTCCCTTTTGTCCAAGCAAATTACAAAAAACATCAAATTAATATTTTCAATGATAGAAAAGAAAGTTGAGTTAAATGATAAACCAAAGAACTACCAATGAGATGAAAATCTATGTTGTCTAAATATGTCCCAAGGGGAATTTGAGGTTTTCAAAATACTAGTAAGCGTACATGTGCACAAGTAATTCTAGATAATAATAATGATAGTAATAATGTATCAAAAATTTTCTATATATAATTTTTTACTTTTTTGCATATTTTTTTTTGTTTTTTGTTATTAATCAAATGCAGATTGCAAAATCCAAATCTGATTACATAAACATCTCATCCAAATATGCAATAATCAGATTGAGTTGTGAAATTTCAAATATCATTGACAGGCCTACTTGCTTGGCTACATTCTTCTTTTTGTAATGTTTTATCTTTTTAGTGTATCTTTTTTTTATTCATTTATCAAAAAAATACAAAATTTAGATAGAGGAAATTAAACGAGGTGAAAAGTAGTAGTTCAATTTACAATTTAAATCTCACAATTAAGTAAAGACTAAATTAAAAAATGAGTATTTTAGTCAAAAAATAATTATGACACTAAATTTTTTGTATAATTTAGTATTTTTATGTGTCCAATTTTTCTATAATTTTTTTGTATTTTTATGTGTAAAAATAATTATGATATGTTAAACTTACATTTTGTTTAATATGATAATTATATATGTGCCTGAATTTTTTTTGCAAAATTTATGTATTGTTTTCATTTCTTTATTTTTATATTTTTATATTTTATTAATTTTTATTATTTATTTATGACACTAAATGTTAAAACATTTGACCCAAAAGTTGAAATATTGACCTTTTCCAAATGGTAAAATAATTTCATTTTTTGTCAGTTCTAAATTATTTATTTTATTTTCATTATCAATAAAAATAATTCTTGTTTATTACACTTATTTTATAATTTGATTAATAAAAAATATCATAAATATGTAATTTTTCTACATAGGTTGATCAATTTGATTTAAATGGTTGAATGGCTTAGTCACCACTTAGATAAAGAATGGTTTTGTTTTTGAGTCAGTTTTAAAATATATGAATTTATATTGTTAAAAATATTGGCATAGATCTAATTAGTAGCATTTATTAATGAAAAATAACTTGAGTATAAGAATTAATGAGAGGGGGTTAAATGAGGTGGAAAATAATAATTGAAGTTACCCTTCTCACCGCTTCTTATTTTACCTGCACAATCTATTTTGCTGTTAGGTAACTAAGATGAGAATGAAAAATTAGGTAACAGGTTCTAGAATAAAACTTTTACATGATGAAACTGTAGCTTTTTTGTGGATTTAGAATATACATTTTCTGAAAGAAAGGCCAATATTTTTTATATATCGAGGGCATTTTGATAAGATACCCATTTCTGTGGAATGATTAATTCTATGTCTTCCATTAATCAGCAGCCCACCATAATTTCTTGATCAAATGAAATTACTAGTTTACCCTTGAGGAGGTATAATATAATTAATTTCACTGTCTATACGTAATACAATATATACCTGTAAGAAGGAGGGTTTTGGGGCCATGTTGCAGGGTTTTGCTTGGAAGGAGGCCAAACGACATGGAAGAAATAGTCTAACCACTCCACCTTCTGCTCATGGTTGCGAGTCATCTTCGTGCCGTAGCCCTCAAACTTGCCTGAAGAAGCATCGTTTGCGTATCTCTCCTTCTCTTCCTGTGGGAGCTGAAAGAATTGCTCCCCCACCTCCTGCAGCTGACGGATCAGCGAAGGCGAAATGCCATGGTCGGTGACAAGAAAGAACCCCCACTCGCTGCACGCCTTCGATATGTCATTCACCAGGGCGTCCATTGGTTGAGAGAGGGAGACCACCGGTACCGGTATTCCCTCGGTGGCCTTGCTGTTTTCCGGCCTCTCGTCGGCCGGCCGGACGAACTGTGGCGGCAGTTCCTTCAGACCTTGAAAGGCCAATGTTTGCACCCTCTCTACCTCCATTCTAGGATACTCGATCACCCCAAGTGAATGGAGAGACCTACTAATTTATAGATGCGTGAATGGTGATTCCTGGAGATTTTCGACCGATGGATTAATTGGATTTGATTATGGATGGATATTTACATTCCTTACATTTATGTGACCATCCCTTTTACCCTTTTTGTTCTTCTTTTTTATGCTTACTTATCCACGGAAGAATCATTAATTTACGCTTTCAAAAGTTGGTGTACCACAAATGTAAAGCATTAAAAGAACTTAATTAAAATTAATGGTAGTCTGGGACAACCTGACAGGTCTGAAAAAAACATTGATTGTGAGTTAGAGAAGTGGTTATCTGAATTATAGGCTTCTTTGATACCGTCCCAACAGCCTTTTACAACCTTCTATTGCTCACAGGAGATTCAATCTTCATGTGGACATGAATTGGATTGATTTTGAATCTAAAATTTTAGACCTTTATCGGGTTTGGTTTGATTTTTTGTCATGTCAATTTCGATTTGTACGTAGACTCAATCCGTTGAAAAGTGGCAATAGAACAAAGAGTTGCCTAATTACAACACAACTGGAAGGATTTTGATTTTATAAGCTGTGGCGCCAGCCTTGAAGAGCAGAAGCAGGTAATGCCATTTGAACAGTTGCAGTAACAGGATCTGTGTTAGAGAGATGGACAAAAAAGAGACACCATGCCCTTTCTCTTTATAACTTTATTTAGAGAATTTCAAAAATAAAATAAAACTATCTGATTTGAAAACAAATTCATTTCGGTTACAAAAATAAAACATGCTTTTGATTATACGTATTTTTTGTTTTTAAAATTGAAATTAAAAAATATGTTGTTTGATGTAGACACACATGGCAGGCCCAGGATAAGGATACGTGGTGCATGCTGGATCACATCTTGGCCATCGTAACAATATCGTCACTCCCTATGTAAGTTATCTTGGCATTTATTGCTCTAAGCTTTCTAGTGACCTCTCTGAGCTACTTTACTCAGGTCTTGTCCGATCCCTTGCTACCTTGATAGTCGGAGTCTCTGCCCCTAGGAAAACACTCGAGGCTCTAACGTTTTTCTTTGCATACAAGTTGGACCTTGAAGCCCTTGATTCTATCAGCCCTTGGACTCAGTCAGCCCCATCTCGAAAGTAAAATTACATTATTGTCCTCAGCCCATTCTTGACAATAACATTGTCCCATTTTGAATTTAAACAATATATTTTCATTTATTTATTTAGTATATGATGTTTTTATAAATCATACAATTTTTATATTATAAAATTTGTTTTGATGGTTTTAAGACCCCAGATCCAGTGCGTTTGGACTTGAAAGGGTATCATCAAATCCACTAAAAACCTGGCCAATACTTACAACCGGCTGATTCAGCTGAAGCTTTAATGCTAGCAATGACTGATAAAAATATTTTAGATAAAAAATTAATAAAAACCCTCATGTTTTAAATAACTAAAGAAAACTCCAAAATCCATCATGTTCTGAGTCTGAGACGCAAACCCTGCTCCCCCAACCATTAACGGCAACAATCCTTCATCAGCGGTGTGTTCAAACGACAATAGAACAGCATGCAACATCTACATGCACTATTGACATGGAAGAAAGACATTTTCTTTCACCAAGATTATATATTCTGATGAGAAGTAGAAGCAAATCTCCTACCTTCCAATTCCGTTTCTAATCTTGGAAACCCAAAATACAGAAGCTATAAACCAAGAACGATAAACAAATCTTAACTCTAACTCGTTTGGCAAATTGTCAACATCGACCAAACCATTGAACCCATCGATTTGTGTCCAAAAAATCCTTGTAACACCACTTTCACCCTATAATCTTTTTAAAGTAAAAATTCTTGAGAGCTTACCAAGAAAGAAAACCTTGTGTGGGACTGCTTAGATATATATTTTTCTCGGTAGAGTTATTGTTTTGGGTCTAAAACACTCATTACAGTCTTATAGATCCAAAGCCACAGTTACCCGAAGGCATTAATAGTTGGGAGAGCAAGATTTTAGTTGTGTTTGACTAAGAACGTGAGAGTTGTCTTGCAGATCCAAAGCCACAACCACGAGGAAGGCTGTCTTCGGAGAGAAGGATTTGAGGATGAGAACTAAAGGGTTTTGGAGTTTTCTCTTACCTTCTGTTTACAAAGGTTTTATTAAAAATATTTTTATCACTGGACTCGAAGAGAATGACGTGTCAAAGTTTTAATGGACTTGAAAAGAAAATTCCTTCGAGTCCAAATGCACTGGATCCAGAGCGTTTGGACTCAGAGGGACTTTTCTTCGAGTCAACTAAAATTTTGACACGTCAATCGGTGCTCAACTGGCCATTACCTGCAACCGGTTGAAGCTTTACGACTGATAAAATGTTTTTAAATAACAAATTGAGGAAGAGAGAGTGCTCATGGTCCAGTATGAGCTCTACTCCGACGTGTGAGTAACACAACGGCAACCGGTGAATCAACTCTGGCACGTGCTCGTTGAACAGTATACCTGAAACTTTTGGCACCTTGTCATGAACGTTCACCACCCTCAACATGTTCAGCCCCAACCTTTCCACCCACACCTTGAAGCTCACAATCCCGACTCTCCGTCACGTTTCTGCCCGTCTCTGCTATGCCATAGGCACTTGGCATCGCTAGCGCACTACCTAAGGCTGTGGCCAGTCATGTTTATGCTCATCAGTTCCTCATCTGGGTACTGATGCATCAGCCGCTTGACTTCCCTCAGGATCTGCTCCCAAGTCGAGTACTTGCAGAACTGACACGGAAATGTTATTGTACCATATACATACCGAGATATCGCTTGGTAGAATTGTCTGGACTGAAGAAGCCTAAGGCCAAGGCACCTCCTGTAGATGCTAAAATCTGGTTCTCGCTTATCATTTCCCTTGATTTAATCCTATCGTTGCTGGTGATTCAAGTTAGCAAAATCGATGAGGAAAATGAAACAATAATAGAACAGAGCACCCCATCAAAAGAGATCTTATCTGTTTTTTAGTTCTCTTTATTTCATTTTTCCATTTGCCTTGCCAGTACAGTTGTTATTGATTGGGGGAGCAACATCTGAGTTTGAGAGAAGAGAAGAGAACGTGAGGGCTTTAGATTTTTTGTCCAAATGAAGAAGAAGATTCGCATGGAAGAAGAAGAAAACAGCCTCGTGTCTTGGGTTTGTCTTGTAGATCCAAAACCACAATGGCAAGAAGACTTTATCTTCCCATTAATGGTTGGAGTTTTCTGAACAATGAATATAGGTTAATTCAAACGAAAAAAAATGTAAAATAGCACAAAAAACCAAAAAGAAATACTCAATAGATACAGAGGAAAAGACTTCCAAGCATTCATACAACATTACTATTTGCTGGAATTAAAAAGAAAATAAAAAATGATTTTGTCATCGGCATTCAAGAAGGAAAGATGAAAAACCCTAAACATAGATATCAGCTTTCCTTTTAATACTCTTGATGTTTGAAACTTTCCATTAACACCATTGCCATTGCCATTGCCGTTAAAATCCACAGTCGCCGTTCTGTTGTGGTTTGAACACCGTTGACGAAGGCTTGTTGCTGTTAATGATACGACCGGGGGAAAAATGTTAGAGTCTGAGAACGTGAGGGCTTTGGAAATTTCTGTTGGTATTAGCTTAAAAAGATATCAATTTTTTTATTTAAAATTATTTTTATCACTCATAAAGTTTCAGCCAGTTGTAACTAATGGTCAGTGAAACACTAATAACGAGTCAAAAATGAACTCAGAGAAAATCCCTTCAAATCCAAATGCATTATATCCGGAGTGTGATTTTATTTCTTTGCTTAAAACCATGTACTACGTTTTGAAATAAAATTTAAAAGCAAAACCAATATGTTTTTGCTTAATTTTGGAAACAAAACCACAGTTTAAAAATGTGTTTGTGAGTTTTTTATTCTTTGCTGATCAGAAACATTGAGAACAAAAACATTAATGCTGTACCTATTAGGGCGAATTTGGGTCAAAATTTAAAAGTCAAATGATTTTGTAAATGCGAATTTGGGTTTGTGGATATGACGATGTTGGCAACAACATAAGTGTTTCGCACTACCCAAAAAAGCAGTTTGAAATTATGTGTTTTAAAACACGCCACATCACACCAAGCATTCTCTATTGTGGTTATTTAGTGGAATATAATTTATAAAGCTTTGAAATTTAGAATACATAAATTATTATTATTTCCAATCGTTATTTGATGATTATTTCGAGCATGGTTTTTAAAATTGACCCAGTGACTGAACCGGTTAGGGTTTCGGTTATCAGGTCGAACGGTCCAAAATTGAACGTTCGGCCCGTTTTAATAAAAGAATAGAAAAGGTTAAAACCGTTTCAACAGTTTGAACGATTAATCGCCCGATTCAGTGGTTTATTGACCAAAATCAACGATTTTGGGAAGAAATCCGATTTTTGGGGAACGGAACCAGTTCCTGATTCCCGGTCGAGTTTTTTCAAAAAGAAAAAAGAAAAAAGAGTATTTAAAAGTGTGGTAAGTTTTGAAATACGAGATTTTAATATGATGAAAATATTGTGATATATTCAGTTCTATTATCTCAGTTGAGTCTTTTAGGTTAGCTTGTTTTATCTCATGCAATGGAAGAGAATCAATGTCCACTTATTAGAGTACCTACTAAATTCCGGTTGTTTTGTGGAGATACGTGATCACAAAGACCCGTTTAAGAGATTTAGTCCATATTTCTGATGTGTCCTGTAAATCTGAGGACTAATTTGTGTTTCAATTTTTTTTTTTTTTTTTTTGATTTTCTTCAATAGTTGTGTAGAATATATTCTGGAGATATTGATTTTGATGATCTTTTGTAGCATTTTACTTTGTCTAGCAGGCTAATAATCTGATTTTTAATATATTACATTCCTTGGAAAGAGAGATTACTCATAGAACATGTCAACCATCAAAAAAAACCTAAATGAACTGTGGCAAACTAATTGTCGAAGTGAAATACTCTTTATTTGTTGTGGTCATCAGTCATCACTTGTTAAACTTGTAATGTCGGTATTCCTTGTATGTTTTGGTGGCGCATTTGGGTGGATTATCATCCTTCATAAGTGATGAAAGGGGCCCAATTGTGGCATCCAGTGGTGGTGCTGAAAAAACGCTCCATGACATGCGTGTCCTTTCTTTGTTCACCACACTCCTATGCAGAATGCTTTTATATTCTCCATTGCTCAGTATCTATAAATACAGTAGTAGAAAAGACGTATCAGCCAAACATCGTAGTAGTCATTTCTGTGCCTTGAGTGCATCTATCATTGCTTTCAGGTCCCAATAACTCATGGGCTTTTCATTTTGCATCTCCTTAATGAGTACCCTATACTTGGTCGAGTGAAAATTTGATCTCCAAATTTTAAAATACGACAATTCAGTACCTAAATTTTTAAAATGTGACAATTTAGTACCTATATTTTTAAAATGTGGCAATCTAGTATCTGCCGTTAACTAGTTCATTAATCAACCATTCAATGACATTTGAAAAGTCAAAAATGCTATTCGAATGACAACTAATTTTCTTTATGAACCATCCAAACATTGACAAAAAATTCAACAGTCTCAAATCTTAACCTCTTCTATTCAAAAAAGTTGGTGACTGTTTAGAAGAATTTAGAATTTGAGACTGTTCATTTTATTGTCAATGCTTCGATGCTTGATAAAGAGAATTAGATTGCATTATTAGGGTATTTTTGACTTTTCAAATGTCACTTGACAACTGATTAACGACAAATACTGGATTGTCACATTATGAAAATTTGAGTACTGGATTATTGCATTTTAAAGTTTGAGGGCCAAATTGGCCCTCGATCCAAAGTACAGATACTGATCGAGAATTTTCCCTAATTACAAAGAAAAAAGTCTATTTATCAGTGGTTCCATTCATCCAAATGGGTCAATTTTTAACCCATAAGCCCACAATACTTATGACCCATTTGATCTCCAACAATACTTGCAAGAGTAGGATTAGCATTCGAATTTAATGATGAGAACATTAAGCAAAGAAGTGGCAAAAGGGGAAATCAAGAATTCAACCTCGATCTGATCGCCTACATTGACGATAAGAGCATCGGGTATATACTCGATTGCGACCCAGTGACCATCTTTCCACACTTGAAGACCTGGAACCTCGTTAGAGACAAGAATGGTGAGAGCACCCACATCTGTACGGGGTTCCAGTCCTAAGGTCAGTTCAGGCTGTGGGCACGGTGGGTACAAATTTATCTTAATTCGAAACTCTATGTCTTCACCACCCAACATAGACTTCAGTGTCTCCCTTTTCAAACCTAGCCCTTGGGAAAGCAACTCTAGAAGCTTATCAGTTAGTTTCAAAACTTCTTTTGTGTATTCTTCAGTCACCTCTCTGCATTATTTAATGTAACATAAATAACATTCTGCAGAAGGATATTTTCAAGCAAAATATGTTCCTATGATCTTAAAAATTTTGTATATATTCGTCAGCAAGAAAATAAAGTCGCATTTGACTACAAATTTACACTGGTGTAAATGCATGGGAGTGCAAATAGACTGAGTGCATGTAAATTCTGATTTCCTTCTGCTTCAGATTTGATCTTGTCTTGTTTGTTGTAAAGTGGTGTGGTATATATGCAAGAGAATGGAGATAGTTGGAAGGCCATGTAAATGTAAAATTTACACTGCTAGTGAGTGAAAATGAGACAAAAAGTAGACTTTGTATCAAGTAGGAGTGCAAATCATGGTTACAAATAAGCATATACAAAGTGTATGTTGCATAAAACCCAAAAAACACAAATTCAAATTTCACAAAAATAAAATAAAATAAAACAAAAATACAGAGAAGAAAGAGAACAAAGTACATATAAATTTACGTGGTTCAACTTATAGCCTACATCCACTAGCAAAAGAGGAGTAAAAATCTACTATAAAAATAACAATAATGATTTCAAAATTTATACACAACAGTGAAAAATTGGTATATCTGCAGGTTTAAATTTACATTGCAACCAAACACAACCTAAGGCTGTGTTTGATTTGGTTGCAATGCAAATAAATTTACGCTGATGCAAAACTATGAGAGTGCAAATGATTTGGTTGAAAATTCTGATTTATTTTTGTTTTAAATTTTACCTTACTTTATTTGATTGCAGTAGAAATGAAGTAAAATAAGACCTGAATCAGAATGAAGTAAAACCCAAACACAAATTAAACCAGAACTAGTATTCTTTTCATTTGCACTCTTATGCATTTGTACTAGTACAAATAAAATTGCACTGCAACCAAAGACAGCCTAAAGACCAGAATATCAAACGCCCCTTAAATAATTATTGAGGATTCACTAAGAAAAGTTGAAACAAAACAATTAAATGTACATACTACTATTATTAGATGTTGAGTTGAAAACAAATTAGAAAAGCTCAAAAACAAGCCTTCTCTTTAAGAAGGCCTGGTCATTGATATTCCAGCTGAGAAAGATGGACAAATACATGCTTTTGATGTCATTTAATGAATGTACTGACCTGTCAGAAGGAGGCTTTGAAGGCCATGTTGCAAAGTTGAGCTTAGAAGGAGGCCATATGAGATGGAAAAAGTAGTCTATCCAGTCAGAACTCCGATCACTTTTACCCCCAATTATCTGCGATCCATAACCTTCAACCTTACCTGAAGAAGGATTATTTGCATATCCCTCTTTCTCTTCTTGTGGGAGCTCAAAAAACTCCTTACCAACATCTTGGAGATGATGAATCAGTGAAGGAGAGATGCCATGGTCAGTGAGAAGAAAGAATCCCCACTCTCTACATACCCTTGAGATCTCATTCATTAAGACTTCGGCTGGTTGCAAGAGAGAGACTATTGGTACTGATATACCTTCAATGGCTTTGCTGTTTTCCGGTCTCTCATTCGCCGGACGGATGAACCTCGCCAGCAGCTCCCTGAGACCTCCACCAGATACCAAGGTTTGCACTCTCCCTACCTCCATCTCCATTCTTGTGCCAATGAAAGGAGCAGCTAGCTATTGCTTAGAAATGAATTCGAATTTTAGGGTTGAACGATTAGGTTACCAACCAAAACGTGATTAGAATGACTGTCACCTACCCAGTTGGTTAAACGAATGACTGTCACCTAGACAAAAATGGTTCCATTTCTGTATCATTGTTTGTTTATAACATCATAAATAAATAGATAACAATTAAAAATAAGAAAATTTTGTAAGAACATATCAATCAAACAGCTTAAATTGTTCAACGGTTCAACCATAGTTTTGACCAAAATAATAGGGTTTTGATATATTGTAGACAGTTCATATATGGAAACTGCCGAACTAGAAAGGATAGATCAGTTCATATATGGGAACTGCCGAACTAGAAAGGGTAGATCTCCATTCAGTTGAACCCGGCCTGGTTTGCCCTTGATAATGATATTCAGGGTAAATTGCAGAAACCTCCTGATGGAGGGTGATTTGGCCCGACCTCATCATAAGAGGACCACATGGACGTGACTCGGCATAAGTGACAACTCAACACGATCAGTTCGCCAAGATCCAGCGTGGCAGCTCGCAACTAGAAAGCGCCCGAGCTAAGATTCTCCCAAGTAGAGAGCGCCCAAGCTAAGATTCTCCTAGGATGGGAATCTCCCAAGTTCAAGGCACTTCGGGTTGAGCTCGGCAGCCTCCTAAGGATAAACTCGCCTGACCAAACTCAAGTAGGCCACCTCGGGTAGAAGCACCTTGGCACAGGGTAGCTCTATACAAGGTAGCTCAGGGTAGAGCAACTTGACATATCACAGGAAGATCTCCTGCCTGACAACCGTACCTGCCAAATCTGGAGACTACGCCCACGTCTCTCGCCACGCGGCGTTGTGCCTGCCAACCTTGAGAGGTGTCCCTTGTCTGGTAGGGCCGTACTCTGCAACGGTTACCCACGCCCACCAGCTCAGCCCTAGCAAGTAACGGCTGCGGTAGAGAATTAGAGGCGGTTATACCAGATTTGTCAGGAAATCAGTATATAAGAGCTCCGACCCCCAAGAGCAAAGGTAACTTGTGTCTCTAGCCCTTTCATTCTTGCTCTGCTCTGCAACTCTCTTCCTGCTACTAACTTAAGCATCGGAGTATTCCTGCCAGGAGAGCTCCCCGGGGATCCTTCTTTTTCTTCACAGTTATCTCGTCCGTCGCCAGGTAGGAGCGCAACCACTGCCAGCTAGGAGTGACTAGGTCGCACACCATCAATTAGCGCCACCTGTGGGAAATGCTTCAAAAAGCCTCCTTCCACCAAACTTAGCAACTTCAGTTTCCATGGCTTCGTCCAGCAACGCCAGACGGAGCGCTGAAATGAATGTCGTCGGGGAGCAACTTCAGGTCCCAACATTATGTTTTGGACAGTTCACCGTCCCCCTCTCTGCAGATGGAGTTCGTACTCTAAACGTGCCTCAGATAATGACACCTGTGAGCGCTCCACTCCCCTCCATGGTATGAGCAATTTTCGCTGAACACTTCTTTGTTCCTCCGGTGATAGGCCAAAACCAGCTTGAAGATCTAGTGCACTGCATGCGAGCTATGTAGGCTCAAATGCAACAGTTTCAACAGTTTCAGTTGTATTAGTAGCAAGTGTTGCACCAAGTCTATCAGCACCAGTACCAGCAGCAGTTTCCATCACTGCCCCAGAACCAGCAACAAGTTCCTCCTCGATACCCCACTGCGCAGCAGGCCAAGCCCCATCGTCGCAACGAGCAACCTCCTTGCCGAGGAGAGACCTTCTAGACTCAGAACCCCCTTAGGAGTCAGGCCTCATCCCGCGACAAGAAGGATAGGCAAGCCACTCCCCCCACCTCGCAACATGTAGTCAGGTCGGGGGACACTCATCCATCCAGGCCCGCATTACATCGGCCTTCACAGTTCAAGATCCCGCTCGTAAAGAACCAATTCGAGGTCCTGGCTGCGGATTATAGACAAGACCCTTCAGTCCACAGCCATCAACAGCAATCTGAGCCCCTCCCTGGGCTTACTGTCCCTGACAACACAGAGGCCAGTAGCACCAATGCAGAGCCAACAAAGAAGCAGCAGAGACGCCGCAGAGCTCACCGAGCTACAGCCCAGCGCCTACCCGAACTCCCCAAAGAAGAGGCGATCTCGAGAGCAGTGAAGGCCACTCCGCTCCTCTCTGTACCATCTCCTCTAGCTCCCGAACTCTTGGCCGTCCCAATGCCCAAAGACTTCAAGGTACCTCTCCTGGACAAGTATGATGGATCATTCGACCCGAATGATCACGTAGATGTCTTTCAATCATAGATGCACTTAGCCGGGGCAAGTGAGTCATGCATGTGCATAGCCTTCTCCACCACATTCAAAGGAGTAGCTCGCACATGGTATATGAACCTCGCGCTTGGAATGATCAAGAGTTGGGTGCAGTTTGTGCAGATTTTCACTTCGCACTTTGTCTCCAGCAAGAGATGCCTGAGGACCCAAGAAAGCCTCCTCGGCATAGTCCAGAGGGAAGGGAAGTCCATCCGCAGGTACATCAAGAGATTCAATGATGCATGTCTGCAGATACCTGACTTGGACCCTGTGATGAGGCTCACAGCAACTAAGAGAGGCATAACGTACAAGGACTTCAAGTGGCATGTGGTTGTCAACCGACCTAAGGATGTAACTGAATTCCTCAAGCTCGTGGACCAGTTCATCGAAACGGAGGAAGAGATGAACCAGAAGAGCGAGAATCCGCCTAAAAAGAGGAAAAGAGAAGGTGAGTCCACAACCCACGGGGACAGCAAGAAGAAGAAAGAACCATCTTGGGGAGGAAGGCCAGACCAGTCTTTTCGAGCTCCTCCAACCAAAAGGCCAAACTACACGCCATTGAACGCGAAGCGAGCTGAGATCCTCATGGCAATCAATGACGTGTCGTACGTGAAGTGGCCACCTCGGCTGAGAGGAAACCCGAATGTTAGAAATAAGAACTTGTATTGTCATTTTCATAAAGATCACGATCATAGTACTGAAAGTTGTAAAAACCTCCACGATGAGATAGAAGAACTCATCCGTCGCGGGTACTTAAGAAATTTTGTACAAAATAATAATAAAACAGGGCTGCAGGGGGAGCAAGGTAGAGATGCTACTGAGTCCAGCAATAGGCAAGGTGACCAACTGTAAAGGCAGCCACCCGAAGAAAGGCCAGTTCGGGGAATGATCCAAATGATCACCGGCGGATCAATCGTCGCGGGCTGCACCTCGGCCGCAGCAAGGATCTCGGCTCGTGAGATCGAAAGAGAAGAGCGGAATCCCCCGAAGTGGCCAAAAACAAAGGAACCAATCTTCTTCACCAAGGATGATGCATGCGGAATCCAGTACCCCCACAATGACGCGCTCGTTGTAAAGATAAGAATCAATGATTTCAAGGTGAAGCATGTCCTCGTCGACTCCGGCAGTTCGGCAGACATACTCTTCAAGCCCGCTTTCGACAAGCTTCAACTTCAGGAGAGCGATCTCAAGCTCATGAACACTCCCTTGGTGGGCTTCAACGGAGAGGAAGTCAAGCCCCTGGGGAGAGTCCTCGTATCAGTGGAGGTCGGAACCTGGCCTAGCATAGTGAGGCTCGAGCACAACTTTTTGGTGGTCGCAACTCCCTCCCCGTACAACGCCATAATAGGTCGGCCCATCACCCATGCTTTACAAGCAGTGGTCTCCACCTATTATTTGGCCATGAAGTTCCCCATGGACTTCGGAGTTCGGGTAGCGCAAGGCGATCAGCTCGAGTCTCGCAAGTGTTATGTTGCTGCCCTCAAAGGGAAAACCAAGGTGGCAAACGACCTCGGGCTGGAGCGACCTACGGAGCAATGTGAAGAGTAAGTTGCACCTATAGAAGAGACGGCTTCCGTGCCTGCTTCAATAGAGGACCCAGCTCGGATCCTCCAGATCAGCACTTCAATCGAGGAGCCTCTACGATCTCAATTGGTAAGCTTTCTACTTAAAAAATGTAGATGTTTTTGCATGATTTGCGGCAGAGATGCCCGACATAGACCCCGAAGTCATCACTCACAAACTGAACACTGATCCTGTAGTTAGGCCCATTAGACAAAAGAAACGCAACTAGCCCCGGAGCGTTGGAGAGCAGTTGACGAGGAGGTCGGGAAGCTCCTCGCAACCAATTTTATCAGGGAAGTCCATTACCCGAGTTGGGTAGCCAACCCCGTTTTGGTAAAAAAGGCTAACAGTAAATGACGCATGTGCTTCGATTATACTGACCTGAACCGAGCTTGCCCGAAAGACTGCTTCCCACTCCCCAAGATCGACCGTTTGGTGGACCCGACCTCAGGGCATGAGTTGCTAAGCTTCTTGGACGCCTATTCGGGCTACAACCAGATCAGAATGGTCCCTGCTGATGAAGAAAAAATGGCCTTCATAACCGAGCTCGACCTGTACTGCTACAAGGTCATGCCCTTTGGACTGAAAAATGTCGGGGCAACATTTCAGAGACTTGCAAATCGACTATTTGAGTCGTTGATCGAAAAAAAAGAAGAGTGTTATGTAGACGACATGGTCGCCAAAACCTAATTTTCAAGCAATTTAATAAAAGATTTGCACTCTGTTTTTGAAATTTTGCGCAAGTTTAATATGAAGTTAAACCCGAACAAGTGCATTTTCGGTGTCACCTCGGGTAAATTCCTAGGTTACATAGTTAACCGAATTGGTATTGAGGCCAACCCTGATAAAATTAAGGCCATCTTAGATATGAGACCACCCCGGAAATTGAAGGAGGTTCTGAGGTTGAATGGTCGAACAGCCGCTCTGAGTCGCTTCATGTCTAAATCGGTCGATCGCTGCCTGCCTTTCTTTAAGGCAATTAAGAGAAGCAAAGACTTCAAATGGACCGAAGAGGGAGACATTTTGGAGCTATACTTCTCCGTGAGTGACGACGTAATTAGCTCGGTACTGACAAAAGTAGTAGATCGGGTCCAATGACCCATCTACTATGTTAGCAAAGTGTTGCAGGAAGTAGAGACAAGGTATCCTGAGATCGAAAAGTTGGCGTACGCGCTAGTTGTTGCAGCTCGGAAACTGCGACCGTACTTCCAAGCTCATACAATCGTCCTCCTCACCAATAAGCCTCTGAGGCAAGTCTTGCTCAAGCCCGAGGTCTCCGGTAGATTGACAAAGTGGGCCATCAAAATCAGCGAGTACGACATCCAGTACAAGCCGCAAACTACCATCAAGGCCCAAGCCTTAGCTGACTTTGTCGCGGAATGCACTTTCAGTACCGAGGTCCCTGATTTGGTCGAGCCCGGGCACAGTGAGGAAGCTCCTACCAGTGCGGCTTCTCTCCTGGTTAGACCGAAACCGACCTGGGATGAGGAGCCCTGGATCCTCCATGTAGATGGCTCGTCAAATCAGTAGGGTAGTGGGGCTGGAATCGTTCTGTATGGGCCAAGCGATGTGAAACTGGAGTATGCGTTACGCTTCGAGTTCGTTGCATCCAACAATGAAGTAGAGTACGAGGCGTTGATAGCCGGGCTGGCCTTAGCAAGTGAAGTGAAAGCTAAGCATATCGTTATTTGCAGTGACCCAGCTCATGGTCAACCAGGTCACTGGCGAATACGAAGCTCGCAAGCCAACCATGGTCGCCTACTTAGCCAAAGTCAGAGAGGTCCTACTCAACTTCCAGTCCTACTTCATCAAGCAGATCCCGAGATCCGAGAACGCTGAGGCTGATGCCCTATCCCGATTAGCCAGCACAAGCGACAACACCAAGAGAACCGTGTACATAGAGAACTTGCCTCGGCCTAGCATTCTCAGGGGGGCAGAGGAGGTCGCTCCTGTCGTACATGCAAAGCCTAGCTAGATTGACCCACTCGCAAGCTACCTGCTATACAGGACCCTCCCTGCAGATCATAATGCTGCCAAAAGGGTAGAGCGCCAAGCAGCCAAATACGTCATAATAGACGGACGACTGTACTGAAGATCTTACACGCTCCCTTATCTACGCTGCTTACGACCCTCTAAATCCGAGCTCATGCTCTGCGACACTCATGAGGACTTGTGCGGCAAACACTTGGGGGGCAGGACCCTTGCCCATAAAGCGCTACGATAGGGATATTATTGGCCAACATTGAAGGCAGATGCGATTGAGTTCGTCATAAATTGTGACAAATGTTAGAAGCACGCCAACATCCACCACTAGCCCGCTGTCGACCTAAAGTACCTCACTAGCCCATGGCCCTTCGCACAATGGGGGATCGATATACTCGGACCATTTCCACTAACGACCAGACAGAGGAGGTTCTTAGTGGTAGCAATTGATTATTTCACTAAGTGGGTGGAGGTCAAACCTCTCGCAACGATCACAGCGCGGAATGTGCATAACTTCTTCTAGAAGAATATAGTTTGTTGTTTCGGACTACCCCGAATACTCATCTCTGATAATGGCAAGCAGTTCGACGACATTAAATTCCAGAACTAGTGCAAAGATATGGGAATACAACAAAATTTTACCTCAGTGGCACACCCTCAAGGGAATGGCCAAGCGGAGGTCACAAACAGAGCCATTCTCCGCGGACTAAAGGCACGCCTAGACCGAGTTAAGGGATTGTGGGTAGACGAGCTGCCCAGTGTACTATGGGCTTATCGAACCACCGCAACAGGTGAGACCCCCTTCAACCTCACTTACGGCACCGAGGCAGTCATCCCAGTCGAGATCGAGGTTCCCATGCTATGTCTGGAAGTGTACGATGACGAAGCAAACGAAGACGAGCTACGCACCAACCTCGACCTACTTGACGAGGTACAAGACCTCGCATACATTAGGACCGTGGCCTACCAATAGAAAGTAGCTCGGTACTATAACGCCAGGGTCAAGAGGCGGAACCTTCGCGTCGGAGACCTGGTTCTTCAAAAAGTCATGGTACCTGAGCCCGATGTTGGTAAGCTCGGGCCAAATTGGGAAGGACCCTACCGAGTAAAGCGGGTGCTTGGGGAAGGAACGTATGAGCTCGAAACCCTAGAAGGGAAGAAGATACCTTGGGCATGGAATATTGTCAAACTAAGGCAATATTACCTGTAATTACCGAGCTGAATGGACTATAAGTTGCTCTCCCAGCCTAAGGGCTAAAACACTAAGCTAACAAAGGACCTCGGCACTATAAGACCCAGTCGCCTCTTCGGCATCGGTGAACTCCAAGAGAGTGGACTATAAGTCGCTCCCCCAGCCTAAGGGCCAAAACGCCAAGCTAACAAAGGACCTCGGCACTATAAGACCCGTCACCTCTTCAGCATGGGTGAACTCTAGAAGAGTGGACTATAAGTCGTTCCCCCAGCCTAAGGGCTAAAACGCCGAGCTAACGAAAGACCTCGGCACCGTATAAGACCTAGTCACCTCATCGGCATAGGCTAAGTACTTGTAATGCATAAGGCACAGGCAGCTAGGGTACGAACCTTATGATGCATAGCCCGCCTCGGCATACAACCGGTTGAACCCGTTAAGGACAACCGATCTTAAGTAACCCGGGTGCAGACAGGTCGGGCATATACCCTACTATGTTGTTCACCTTGGTGTACATCATAAAATTACCCCTACTAAGTACTGGGAGACAGTTCGAGGTGACGACAGTTGAGAAACCCCCACTTCGGGTACTTAGCTCGATAGCTTAACAGTTCGGGGTAAAATAATCACTTCGGCAAATAAAGTAAATTTCACAACACTTAGCAAAGTGTATTTTCATTACAAAGATATATTTCATTACAAAAAGTTTGTTACAAAGGGGGAAGAAAAGAAAGAAAAAACTGAGCTCGCAGGCTCAAAGTACAAGGACCGCCCAAACTAATTAAGGGACTTATCATTCTTGCTCGGAGCCTCCACAGAATTGCCAGCCTAGTCGGCAGCTTGGTCGGTAGCGTTAGCCTCCCCAATGTCTTCGTTGCCCTCCTCCTCAAATTCTGGGTCTTCAGCGGCTTGCTGGGCTACCTCTCTCGTGATTCGCAAGGTGGTGATGGCGCTTACATCAAGATGTGGGAACTCGTATTTTATCAGCCACCTGCTGAGCTTGAAACCTTTGCGGTAGGCCTCCACCAACACCCCGTCGAACTCCTCCGATTTGACATAGTCCTGGACAGCCTTGACTTTGGCCTCCTCCATGGCGCCAAGGAGAATCTCAGTTCGCTCCTTGACGTCGGCTTCGAGGTTCTCTACCTCGCGCTTCAGAGCCCCCTTATCTGCCTCAAGGTTTTCCACCTTGCGCATGAGCTCCTCCTTCTCGTGCAGCCTCCCCTCCTTCTCCGACATCAGCGCCTGAATGTAGTTTTTCTGAGCTATGGCATCTAGACCTGTTCATGGGCCGGGTGGCCTAATAGGCCAGCCCGGCCCAGCCCCCGGACGGGCTTGAACAGACTTTTTGGCCCGTGGGCTTAACCTCGGGCCAAAAAGCCTAGCCCGCATAAAATTTGAGCCGAGCTCAGGCTTTGCCACAATAGCCCGGCCCGAGCCCAATTAGGCCCGACCTATAGTTAATCCTAAGTAAAAACCCTATGTGATGTCCATTTGAATAAATTTTTTGATTTAAGAAGGTTGTTGATTGACTTGTAGGCCCATTGTTCATTTAAATAGGGGAAAAACATCTGAATTAAAATAGATAATGTTCATTTGAATAGGGAAAAATTCGAATTTCTTTTTTTAGGTCAGGCTTCGGGCTCAGGCTTGGGCTTCGGGCTTTTTATCAGGGTCGGGCTCGGGCCTAACATTTTTCTGTTAATAAAGAGTAAAAGCCCGGCTCGAGCCCGGCCCGGCCCGGCCCATGAACAGGTCTAATGGCATCGCTCTCCAACCGGTGGATTTGACCGCGAACTAGCTTCAGATCGGTGTGAGCCGTGCGGGCTGAGTTTTTGACAGCCAAAGCTCGCTTTAAGTGTTGCTCAGACTGGTAGGTCAGGGCGTGCACGGCGTTGTTCACCTGCCAAGAATGCCAGTTAGCACCAGTAAGGCTACAAATGCAAAAATTGAAGTTTAAACAAGACTTACCACCACACAGCCCCTTTGCTCTTCTGAAGGCTGTACTACGGGTTCAGGATGCTCTGAGTTGTTCCTTCGTTCCCTGAGGTAGTCTCAGGAACGGGAGCGGGCTCTGTAGTGGTCTCGGGAGCGAGCTCTGCAGTTGTCTTGGGAACGGGCTCCGCAATCGTCTCGGGCTCCTGAGGTGGGAGGTTCTCCGACTCCTCCAAGTCAATCACCGGAGCATCAACAGGCTGTTCGAGCTCGGGAGTAGGAGCTCGTGGAGGTTCAATGCGAGCTCTCTTAACAGCTCGCTTCTTCCTTCCTTTCATCTTTCCGAAGAGCCTTTCTACACTAAGTTGCTCCATGGGTCCTGTGACAAAGCTCGACATCAGTGATGCTACCAAAATGTGCCAGCTACTGAGGTAAAGTACTAACTCTAAAACAAGGCGACCTACCAGGAGTCAGACCGGCCTGAATGAGCTTGTCCTCGGCAAGGTAGTCCTTGTAGTCGAAGCCGAGCTCCGCCCAAGACTGGAGCGTCTCCCTTGTATCCCGGTCCAGCATAATGCCGGAGTTCTGAACGGCCACCCTCCAGTGAGTAGGGAAAGGGCACCCTGCAGGGTTGCGAACTACAAAGTAATCTCGTTTCCAGGCCGGGATTTTGTTGGGAAGCTCGTGTAACAACTTGAAGCCCGGGCGGGGGGACAGGTAGTAGGTCTGCCTGTGCTCAGGGAGAACGCTAGAGGCATTCTTCTTTATGGAGAGGATGGAGGAGAAGTTGTTCCCCGAAAATCACGGTCTCGTCGTGACCATGTTCCCAAGGGAAGTCGCCCGCAGGAAGGTGGTAGGTATACTCCCTAGGAAGGTGGTAGGTATACTACCTAGGAAGGTTATACCGAACTATTAGGGCCCTAAGTCTGTCTACGGTCATAGTAGAAGGGTTAAACTTGTCCGATATCCGACCTCGATGAGAGGTGGATGCCGGGTTATCCGAGGTCTCCTGCACCTCATAGACGGACTATGCCTCGGAGGCACCTACTTGAGCTGGGGCACCCACCTCGGGCTCATCTAAGAGACTATCGAAGCTATGGTTTGACATAGCTACGAGCTGAAAATGAATAAAGAAGAGAAGCGAACTACGAACTGAAAAGGAGAGGCTAAGGAGACTCACCAAGGGAAAATGACTGAGCTAGGAAGACTAACGAACTGGAAAACCCGAGCTGAGGAGCTTAACCGCAACCTCAAGACGAACGATGGTGAACTTATGGTGGAGAAAATGACTGGGGTCCCCCCTATTTATAGCCGCTATGTCCGAGATTCAACGGTTTTTATCAAGACGATCTAACAGCTCTCAAGAAAATTGGTTGCACGACCCCTGAGGTGAAATCAGTTTATTGTGCTTTTTGACGTCCACAGAGTCTATAGATCACGTGACGTCCGCACGTGAATTGTACGCGACCCGGGTTACCCTTAATTGAGCCAAGCAGCGAACTGGTCCGACCGACGAACTATCTGATAGGGCGGCCTAGATTTCGAGCCAAATCCACCCGTCACATAGTGAACTCCCCACACCAGGTCAGGACTCCTGGCTCGGGGAGTGGGGGGCAATTGATGGAGGGTGATTTGGCCCGACCTCATAATAAGAGGACACGTGGACGTAACTTAGCATAAGTGACAACTCAGTGTGACCAGTCCGCCAAGATCTAGCATGGCAGCTCGCTACAAGATGACACTACGATTACCCCGAGCTAAGATTCTCCCAAGTAGGAAGCACCCGAGCTAAGATTCTCCCAAGACGGGAATCTCCCGAGCTCAAGGCACTTCGGGTTGAGCTCGGCAGCCTCCTAAGGATAAACTCGCCTGACCAAACTCAAGTAGGCCACCTCGGGCAGAAGCACCTCGGCACATGGTAGCTCGGCACAAGGTAGCTCGGGGCAGAGCAGCTCAGCATATCACAGGAAGATCTCCTGCCTGACAACCGTACCTGTCAAATCTGGAGACTGCGCCCACGTCTCTCGCCAGGCGGCGTCGTGTCTGCCAACCCTGAGAGGTGTCCCTTGTCTATAAGGGCCATAATCTGCAACGATTACCCGCACCCACCAGCTCAACACTGGCAAGTAACGGTTGCGGCAGAGAATCAGAGGCGGTTATACTAGATTTGTCAGGAATCAGTATATAAGAGCTCTGACCCCCAAGAGCAAAGGTAACTTGCGTGATCTGCACTCGCCCTTTCATTCTTGCTCTGCTCTGCAACTCTCTTCCTGCTTAAGCATCAGAGTATTCCCGCTAGGAGAGCTCCCCGGGGATCCTTCTTCATAGGTATCTTGTCCGTCGCCAGCTAGAAGCGCAGCCGCTGCCAGCTAAGAGTGACTAGATCGCGCACCATCACCTCACCTGAAGTTTAGCAATTGTACACCTTTCCTAAACTTCCTGACATGGTTGTAAGTGGACCCCCTCTGGTAGAATCTTCTAAAAAAGGCATGAAAATGTCCAAAATATCCATATAGTTATTTTTAATAAAAATATCTATTTTCTAAATGTTCTCTTCATATAAATCACTACCTCAAATCCTTCCAATCTCTTTTCTAAAATTGATTTATTTTCTAAATTTACCTTTCATATCAATCACTCAAAGGTAAGGCTACAATTTTAAATTCTCTTTGTTTTTATTGTTCATAAAGTTTGTATTGTTTTTCCCTGAAACCAGCCTCATAGTAACTGTATGGATAATTTTGACATTGTATGCCTTGATTTAGAAGATTCTACTAACTTGCAACTGTATTAAAAATTTCAAGGGAGGTAATTACAATTACTAAGACTATGTTTGGTTTGAAGGAAAAGGTAAGGAAAGGAATGGAAAGGTAGGGAATGCTTTACAAATCTTATATAAGTTTTTCCCTACCTTTCCCTTCCTTTCCTTACGTTTTCTTTCAAACTAAACACAGCCTAAACTTCAGGGTGCAGCACATAGGAAATTGTACTCCTGATTGGTTGTTTAACGACGTTTGCATATTTGTGTTGGCACAAGGACTTCACTATAACTAGTTTAACTACTGCTTGACCTGTATTTCTTGACCCAGTCTATTAGGCTTTAAATTGGGTTCGGTTGCTACCAAACCCAACTTGTCGTTTCCAGCCCAGCCCAGCCCAACCCAGAGACAAGTTCTAGAATTTAGGTAGTCCGTAGGTTAGCGGGTCGGGTCAAGAATGGCCATTTCAATGTTTGACAACTACGTCATGTAATTTGACGGCTATGGTTATCATATTCCTCATCTACGTTCGAGATCATCTAACAAACAGATTGTCTGTAGCCAATAGAAATTCAGAGAACACGTAAGTAGGAGGTGACCCTGATCCACTTTATTTATTGTTTGGGGCCTTTGGGCGTTGATCGATCCTTTTAATTACTCTGTGCGAGAAGGCCGACGAGGAAGACCCTCGAAGAGCTGCACCATGGCCTACGTCGAAGGAGGTACGCTACCGATGCTTTCTCTCCTCGTTCATTCTATCAAGAATTCTTTCAGTTTACTTAAAATCTTCATGAAAATGGAGAGAGGGATGCAATTTTTTGTTCTTTATTTACTGATCGCTGTTTGAATCGCGATATTTCGTTCAGAAATCGTGTTTCGTTGGTCAAATTAGGGTTAGGATTCTAATTTCTTAATGGATTCTGTGCGAGTAGTACGAGTTTAGGGGTTTTCTTGAAAATCGTTTGGATGTTCTAGTTTCATGTTGAATCAGGAGATTTCACGTATCTATCTCTCAATGTTATCCAGTTCCCTCTGTAGATGTTCTCAATTCGAATGAAATTTTGGGTGATATTTGTATTGATTTTTGTTGTTGAGAAATTCGCACTGAATTTATAATTTGTAGAATTGATTGTATTATGTTCTTTGTTTCTCATTCAAATTGTATACTGGTAACTAATCTAGAGCCCATTCATGATATGGTTATTACATGTTTTCCTAATTTAGTGAGCCAGTAAATCATCCGTGTTCTATTCCATTTTGTACCGGAATTTTTGAGGGATACTATCTCAATTGTGTATATGCATATATGCACACATGAAAAGATTGCTGGATTTATCATCCTGAAGAGTATCAGAGTCGAGGAAATTCTCTTGGGGTGCTTGTTTCTTCTTCTGGCAGGGAGGAGGGTAGTTCCTCCAAAGCAATGCCAAAAGACATTACCTTCTTCTACAGACAAGGTGGAAACCACTATTTTTAATAAGTTTGACCTGCTTTTGCGGGTAACAGAGGTGCTGCACATTTGGCATTGCTTCCTAATAACTTTATTAAATAGAGAAAGAAAACCTGGGACTATAGACGCACTGTAGTATGGAGCTGATATAAACAAAAATATGTACATGTGGTTGGCCCTGACTCCAGAGGCATTCCATACAACTCTTACAAGATTCATGGTCTTGATCTTCTATTTAGTCTTCAACCTGGCAAAAGGAAACTGCTATGACTTGGCCAATTCATACCGTTCAGGGTTTTCTGGATTCGATATTTATTCAATTTCTCTTCGATATCAGCTTTATAAACCATCATGTATTCAATTTCTCTCCTCATAATACCTGAAATTTTGGAATTTTTCTTAATGCAACCTAATAAAGAGGACTTTGTTTTGCCATGTGGCAAAAGACAATGGGGGCTGAAACTTGCCACATGACAAGAGAGTAACTTGGCTTACACATGAAGCCCTTTGGACCTCTAACAAAGCTTCTGCCAGGAAAAATCCTAGGTCATCTACACCCAGTTGTTAGGTTATCAACTAGAAAACAACACATTTCACTTGTCTAGTAATAAAATAGAGAAAATATAGATAGATCCATCATATAAATATTTATTTACTTACTCATAGAAATACAGATTTTGGTGGCAAACATAGGCAACGTAAGCTTCATTTCCTTTTCTTTAACATATTGATTGTGTCAAGCTGGGAGCTTCATTGTATTGATGAGCTCATGCCATTCGAATGAGCTGAAAATTCATCAGTATAAATATATTTCTCTATTTTGGACTTGAAAATCTAGTGTATACCATAGCTGGGAGCCTCTAAATCATCAATTCTGGAGGTGTATACATGTTCACTTTGACATCGGCTTGACATCAATGCTTCTTGTTGTCTTTCTTATCTTCTACAACCTACCATCTCAAAGTTCTTTTTCCTATTTGTGTTTAACCAACTCTCTTCATTTAGAATAGTAAAATTCTGTGACCAAAAATGGTTTACCAATTGATTTAAGATATGTAGTTAAATGGAGCAAAAGAAAGCTATTGTTGAGATTTGCATTGCTGACATTTGACATTCACTAGTAGTTTCTTGTATAGGGATGATGAGTTGTGTTTTCTGTGCATGTTTCTTCTTCAGGTGTTGTGAAACCCAAGAAATCACTATGGCGATTGAGCACAATTACTGATTTCTTTTGGTTTATTCTTAATTTCATTGGCATTTTCTTCATGACCATGTTCTCGGTACCTTTGAAACACCCTACTACTCTACCTATTTCATTTTAGTTCACTTCACTGAAAGTTGATTGGCTTGTGAAGTTTAATTTTGAATTCACATCTGCCATTTCCCAGATGGAAAAATCAGATGCTTACAAGAAAAGCTCAGGTGCCAGCAAGAAATGGGATGGTGGTGGTCCTGGAGGTCCTGGGAGAGGTCCATACGGTGGTGGACCACGTGGGCCACCCCGTGGATTGAACAATGTCCGTGGGATTGACCACAGTAAGTTTCTTTCCTTTTTCATAGCTTTTTTTTTGGGGTTCTTTTTCTTTCAGTTGTTTCCTTAAAAGGTGATGATTTATGTTCGACATCCAGGTTCCCTTCCTGCATGTGGATCCTGCTGCGGGGGCTGAAATGTTGGTTGATGCACTTCTTTCACTTAAATACATGTTTACTGTAATTGAAATAGGCTAGTTTTTGAAGCATCCATGGTATGGAGAATGTCTATATTCCTCTGTTATTGTGAATGATGCCTCTGAGAGAACTCAAGTAATATATTGATGTTTCAAGTTTCAACAATTTTCCTTGCTTTTTATCTGAAATGAATTGAAACTGATGGAAAGGCTTTGTCGTCACCAGTCTAGTTTATCCCATTAAGAGACTGGGAGATGTTGTAATGGAATGGTTCCCTCTCATGGAGCAAGTAACAAGCTAACATCTAAGCAACCAAAACTGTTTGTTCACTTCAAGAAAAAAAAAAATACTACGTATCGATGGAAAGAAACAACCAAAACCGTTTGTGTACTTGGTTCTGTTTTTTATTTTTTGTTTTTTTTTTTTTTTCTAATTTCCTAATTGAACCACCGACATTGACTCACTGAGCATAATGACTGTGGAATAATTGGGCTACAAAATTGCTATTTTTTCAACAGTAACTCTCTCTTTCAAAATTTGTTAAGTTAAAAATAAACAATAGAAACATATAAGACTATATAA